>NC_084799.1:19907500-20207500 GCF_963169125.1 Humulus lupulus | reverse complement strand
AATTAGATTGATTAGGGAACCTTAAGGAACTTGGAAAAGGGAATTATGTGTTTGACTATAAGCGCATACCTGATATTGCAAAAACCTTAGCTAATCCAGCTAAGATTTCCATTCAATCTTTCTTATCTGTGGTTCACATAGTCATCTTTTTTTTATATCCTTTCCAAAATAGTAATCTCAAACATAAAACTGGCCACCTGGCCCACCAGAAACTCTACTCTAGTTCTGGTCAGATGCTTTAACCAACATATTGCTTAGGCAATTACTCTTCTCTGTCACTGAGATGTCATAACAACCCACTAACTGGTTCTGATCTGCAAGAAGACTCAGAACTATTTCCCAAGGCACCTGTAATATCCTTACCACCCAAGGACACTCCTGCCCCTAAGGCGTTCCCTAACCTTGGCAAATTTCCACTGAGAAAATACCACAAACCATTGTCCAAGACAATCACAAATCCCATTCAAATAATCCTTTGAATGCTCTGTTCATCTGACTCATAAACACTTGGCATTGAACCAATTCTCAAGACATATTCAGCACTCTCAGTGCTCTTATCTGATACAAACACAATCTTTTATATAACTTCCTCTCTGATCTCTAACTGGTTCTAACCAGATCCAAGATCCACCTTAGAGAATTCCATCTTACTCAATATCTAAGCCTTGAGTTCTTACAACCCTACCGAGCCATTCAATACAGTGCCCTAAAACTTGAATCCATTCCTGGTACCAATCCAATCACCATTCTATCTCCTTCACATAAAGGAACCCTGGCAAATCCCTTGGAAACACATCCAGGAACTCATAGACTAGTCCAGTCTGTCCTGATCTCACTGGCACAACCTAGGTGGTATCCACCACGCTAGCTAAGAGTTCTATGCATCTCTCTACCATTAAACTCTAGCTCTTAATACAGATGTCATCAGCATACCAAATCTATGCACAGTGCCAACTGCCACAAGGCTTCCCACTCTAAATCCCAAGAAATACTATTCTTTCCTTGCCATTTAGCATTGCCCCACAATTACTTAACCAATCCAAATCCAGAATCATACTGAGCCAATCATAACCAGCTTTACCAAAACCACTGATGAGTCCTTTTTATCATAACCAAACTCATCTCTTAAGTCACCAATACGGTATTGCCTTCCCATCACAACATAACCATGTGATTTGCATATCATCTTTATGCCCCTTTATATGCAACAACAAAGGAATATCATGGCACCAAAACTAGTCAGCATAACTAAAAAATCAGAACTAGAGACTAACCTGCCACCCCTGAGGAACTAGTCTCAGTCTCAGACTCTGACTGCCCCGGAATAAACACTCGAGCTGGAGTCGAGCTGTCTATCCCCGTTTTCTCATCTTTTCTTAACCTTGGACAATCCTTCTTGAGGTGCCCAACCATGTCACATAAGAAACATGCCCTTGCTCGGCATTCTCCCAAATGATGTCTATTGCACCGAGCGCAGATTGGATAAATTTTCTTCCAACTTTCATTCTTACTTGCTCCAATAAGTGGAGATACCACTATCTGGGCTCTGTGCTCTCTGACACTCTTCTTTTCATCACTTATTCTCTCAACAGTAAGAGCCTTCTTTACCACCTGAACAAAAGTAGAGACTTCATGCACTGGGGCAACTCTAATGCCCTGAGCTATTCCAGGATTCAATCCTTGAATAAACCTTTCCTTCCGAGCTACATCTGTGGGTACCAGATCAAAAGCAAACTTGGCCAACCCATCAAATTTATTAACATACTTGGCTACTGTTGCTTTACCCTGAACGAGATCCACAAACTCATTCATCTTAGCAGTCTTAGCTACATCACAATAATACTTCTCATTGAACAGCTGCCTAAACTCTTTCCAGTCCATCACAGCTGTATCTCGTGTCTGGGATACTACTTCCCACCATGTCCAGGCATCATCCCGCAGTATATATGTCGCACAAGCCACCCTATCATGACTTACCATCCCCATACTGTCTAGAATGGAACTGATCATGCCTATCCATTGTTCAGCTCTAAATGGATCTAGGCCTCCCTCGAAGACTGGAGGGTAATACTCCTGGAATCTTCCACAAAGAAATTCCCATCTATTCTCAACCCTAGGCTGAGCCTAAGCTAGTGCCACTCCTGGCATAATCAAGGAAGAAGTGTTCCCCAACAGATCCCGCTGTTGCTTCAGACACCTAATCTCTTCCTCATGCCTCTACAATCTTGATTGCAAATCTGTGATCATCTATTGAAAACTCATAGGAACAGATGAAGAACTAACACCCTGGCTGTAACCCCCAGGCTCTGTATAACCACTACCAGGCCTCATTATCTGCCTTGGCTATAAACCTGCTGATCGAATCTGCAGTCAATAACTTAACCCATTAATCATGATGAGCATATCAAGAGCTTTCCCCCATGGGATAAATCTTACCACACCACATTCATTAACCACTTGCAGTGCTAAAAAACATGCCCATGGCATTCATACATCAATCATAATCCATGCTCTTCCAACATTCATACCATGCCTCCAACTCCAGCATGCAAATATCACAATTATATATGTTCATAGAGCAGGTAATCATATGATCGCAATCATATATATATATATATTCATGGATCATATAATCATATAGTCAAGAGCCAGGCTCTATCAAAATCTCATGCTCCCTAATACAATGTGCAGGTAAAACATTTACATTCTATTTAAGTAGTTAAGCACATAACTACAGAAATAGTTACCATTCCTTGAGTGAAGCTATCTTCAGTGATGAGTGTACGTGCCCAGCTTGTCTTCAGGAACCATAAGCCTTGGCAGGCTCTGATACCAAAATTGTAACGCCCCAACTCCAGGGACCGTTACGGTGTGCCTTGTAAACAGTGCTAAACTCGCTAATCGAGTCATTTGGCCAAAAACGTGTAACTAAGTATGATTAGCGGTTTAGGGATTAAAATTTTTGGTTAAGATATAACGTTTCACTAGAACGTTTACTGTATATATTGGGATCCCAAATATATAATTTAAAGGTTTATTGCAACAAAATATTTACAGCCGGCCGATCTAAGCGGCAAAATAGGGTTTAACCCTAGTTCCTCTCCTTCAAACCTCGGCCGTGGCGGTCGAGTAGCTGCATATGTACACATCGTCACGTAAGCTCTCCAACTCAAGGATGGTCCAGCTTTCTTTTGCCTTTACCTGCACCACATAGCACCCGTGAGCCGAAGCCCAGCAAGAAAACTCATATGCTCATAAACAGTCATATCATGATATCAAATCATATCTGGCATGCCTAGCAAACATAACTTTATTCAAGCATGCAAATGAGTTCAAACAATGTTGGGGTATCCAGGATAAGAAATCCTGCCCTTCTGATTGGATGACTACCAAGTCAATCCTAATCAGATGAGTGTTTCAACACTTGAGGTTCTGGTAAACCATATTGCGTGACTGACAAGCAAGTCACCATGGGGCTCAACACCCACAGCCATGCCAATGATGATCATCATGATCATACGGAGCTTATAGCCCTGAGCAGATGAGTGAATATCACTTTGAGGTTCTAGAAAACCATGCTGAGTGACTGACAAGCAAGTCACTAATTTAAACAGAAGAGTGGCTGCTGGGTAAGCCACTAGCCTTAAACAGATTAGAGACTGATGGGTAAGTCTCCAACTTAACAGATGAGCGACTGATGGGTAAGTCACACAAGCGCTTTTAGTTTTCATCGAACTTGAGGTCGGTCCGACATTAATGCTCTTCTGAGTCATTTAATGTAGATGTCGATTAGATCTAATGTTTATTGGCTTGCGTTGAACACGCTAAGGCCGTCCTGACTTATGAGTCAGCACTGTGTGACCAGTGCCCAGTACCACTGCCGAACCTGACTAATAAGTCACAGCTTCACAGTTGATACTGGCACCTTTGCCAATTCTGACTAACGAGTCAGTACCATGCACAAGTAAGCATTGCTACCAAACATATGTCATATGTTGAATATTCAAACGTAGGCATTCAACATGCTTACTTAACAGTTGCTAGCACAATTATGATCATGCACAAACACAGAAACTCAAGCTATGATCAATCTCACAGTTAATACTCATGGCATGCCCTAATCACATGTTTCTCGTGCATCACATGCATCACACTTAATCATCCAGCATGCCTCAATAATAACCATATGCAAATGAGCAAGATTGCTAAGCATTCAATATGCTATCAATGTTTACATTTAAACATCCAACATGCATCAAGACTAACCATGCATGTCACATATGGGGTGCAGTTTTCTTACCTTTGGTCCAAGCACACGTTACCAGTAAACGAGCCACAAGCACGATCCTTACTCCATGCCTCTAGTGATAACCTAATCACAACCATAAACGATGATCCAATGAGTTCAAGTTCTAAAACCAATCTTGGAACCAAGACTTAGCCTCCAAGACATCAAATCCCACAAAACCGAGTATTAGGAATGATCCCGAGGCCTAAGGTTTGAGTTCCCAGGACTAAAAACCCATTTCGGTCACTTTTCCTCTTTTGAGCCGCGACCCCAACCATTAGAGCCGCAGCCCCACTCAAGTCAGGCCCAAAAATCCTCTCTGACAGCAATTAGAGCCTCAGCTCTACCCAATAGAGCCGCAGCTCAAATAGCCCATCAGCACCAAACCACCAGCTTCTTCAAACTTGAGCCGCAGCGCCCAAGAACAGAGTTGCGGCTCAACCTCAAACCCAGCCACAAAACCTCCATTTCTTCATCTAAAATCCTTTAAAAACATATCCAAACATCTCCAAACTCAAAAATCAAAGTTCACAAACATCCCCATGATCCAAAACCAACAAAACCCAAGTCTCAAATCACCCAAAAACACATCAAAACACAAAATCCAATTCAAGCTTAAAAACTTTAAAAACTTAGAACTTAAAACTTGAATTACCTTCGATTGAGTTGTTCCCAACTAAATCCTCCGGCTAATAAGCTTTTAATCTTTCCTAGGATCGCTATGCCTCGATCCTCGCTTGAATCCGAGTCCTAGAACCCAAGTTATCTTTGAAAATACGATCGGGGAGACAAAAATGGAACTTTTAGGGAGAGAGAACGTACAGAACGTTCTTTTATTCTTTTAAAAGGTTACTTTAAGCTTAAGTAGCCTCAAACAAATCCTAACACTCGGGGTCCCGAAAACACTCCCGGGGGCAAAATAGTCAAAACCTCCAGAATTTCCCCCTGATCTTACTAACTCCCAATTTATCACAAAATATTTATTCCCATTACCCAATAACCCGGTAATGCTCTAAATACCCCTTGACTCACTCCGAGTCAAGAATAAATCCCGTTGTGACTTTCCCACTAGCTTACCTCCTAGGATCATCTTGTGCTGAGTAACCCTAGCATAACCAAACAATAATAAGGCACCACACACATATCACATATATTCCAAATATGCCCGAAATGGCCAAAATATGAAAATCACCCAATTACTCATAAATGAGTTCACATGCATATTTAATACACCTAAACATGCATATTATCATTTAATAATATAATAAAGCAATTATGGCCCTCCCGGCCTCCTAATCAAGGTCCTAAACCTTATTAGGAAATTTGGGGCATTACAAAACTAGTACATGAGTACACTGTCGGGTAGTTGAACAGATGGTAGTGGTGTTGGAAGAGTAGTGGTCGGCTCTAGTACGTGTCAAGGGTCTGCAAAAGTACTCATGCCTTGATACCATATTATGCCTCCACCACTTGTTGGGTACGGACCTCATAAGCGTGTTGAGGGAGTCTTTACCCTGTACTATTCTTGTACTGCCACTACCTGTCTGGTGTGGACACCGTATCCGTACTCTAACTCTTCTTGGTCTGTAGGTTCATTCCGTATCCGTTCTGACTTCATGTCGGATCGCTGTGAGGCTGTAACGCCCTGGTTACCCCAGGATAGTTACTATGAATGTTGACCGTGAATTTAACTCGCTACCCGAGTTCTTTGGTTAAAAATGTGCTTCTAGGTGTTATTAACAGGTTAAGGTGGAAAACCAATCAAAAGGAAAGGATATATTTTATTTAAAATATAAAACTGTTCATGGGCCCATCAAAACATTTACAAGTTATTTACAACTCAAAATGGTCATTACAGTTTAAATTTACAACCCGCTGACCTAAGTGGCAAAAATAGGGTAAACCCCCTAGTTCCTCTGAGAACTCCTTGGCCGCGGTGGTCAAGCGGCCGCATATGTACACATCACCACCTAAGCTCTCCACTCAAAGTTGGGTGAGCTTTTCTTTCCCTTTACCTGCACCACATAGCACCCATGAGCCAAAGCCCAGCAAGAAAACACAATATTGTATGAATATAATAATAACAATGATCGTAACAATCATTCAGGACTTTTAGTCCAAAATAGAGGAGTGACAGTTGCAAAAGTCACTAAGGTGGGTTCTGTTCCCATTAGCCATGTGACGATAGGGTCACATGGGCTTTACAAATAAGTGATCCTTTCACTAGCTTATCAAGATAGGTGTTTGATGAACTGGTCACCAATATAACCTACCACATGACCATAGAGTCACAAACATGGGATTCCGCTCCCTAGCCACGTGACAAAATAGTCACCTAGGCCTTAGGCCCTGGCTCTGAGTAACCAGTCTTAGACTAGTCAAGCGCTTATAATTTTCATCGACCTTAGGGTCGGTCCAGCATTAATGCTCCGAGAGTCATTCAACGATAATATCGATTAGATCTAATCTTTAATCGGCTGTACGTTCATGACGCTTATGCCGTTCCTGACTCCCAGGTCAGTAATACGCGACCAGCGCCGATTCTGAATAGTCAGTGCCATACACAAGTAAGCGAGATTTGCTAAGCATTTAATATGCAATCAATGTCCACATTTAATAACCAACATGCCTCAACAAAAACCACGCATGTTATATACACAGGGTGTAGTTTTCTTACCTCTGGTTCGAGCGAGAATGAATAAAGGAACGACCCTTGAGAACGATATGACTTTAAGTCCTTTAGCGGTCACCTAGTCATAACCAAATATAACCTCCATGAATGAAAATCAACAATAATAGGGTCCTGACCTAAACCCCACTCTCGGGACCCTGAAACGTACCCACACGGTGAGTAGATTCGATCCCGGGCCTTAAGGATTAAAACCCCGAGCCAAAAACCCTTAAAAACACTCAAAATGGGATTACGAAGGAACAGAGTAGCACCCCAACGCTACTCACTAGTGCCCCAGTGCTCATCTCAGAACCAAAACACCCAAAACCAATCCCTGGGTAGCGCTGTAGCGCCCCCTTGTGGGCGCTATAGCGCTACACCCAGCCAATTTTGCCCCTGAACCTTTCCCCTTCGAATTCTCCATTCCCAACCTAATTCCAATGCTTCCATGTTGGTTTTTATTGATCAAATAAGAGATTATACACAGTGGAACAACAATCAAATTGTTAGATTAATCCCATAAGATTTCTAGATCTACTTCTTCACATGCATATATATATATTAAATCAAGGACATGAATAGAAAAATTACCTCAGGTCATTCCTTGCTGCTATCTTTTCATATGGCTAAATCCTCGAGATCTCACACCAAGATCTTCCAAAATGTTCTCAGGCACACAAAGAACGAGTGTGGGTTTGCTATACAAATAATAGGCAATAAACTATTTATCAGATGTTCTCAACACATGAGATCTGATAAAGTTTTGGACCTAGGCTTTGTGAAGAACAATGACTTTTGTTTATGTCACTGTTCTCTTTCTCTGAGAGAGATTCCTAGATATTTTTCTATCCCTGAAAAGTTACGTTCTATAAAAAACTGATATCCTATATTTAAATATATCCTATATATTAAAATATTTGTTATTTTAAACAAATTCAAAATAACTGATCATTTATTAAAATAATAATATTTTAATCATATTAAAATATCTCATTATTTATTTAATATTTAAATAACTAAAATTGTGGAATCAAGAGACTGAGTACACTCTCTTATGCGTGTAGCACAGTGCCTGTGCACCGTGCCACACGTGTACCACATGCCTGTGATGGCATGTGATTTTTCCCAATTTTTATTATTATTTAAATACCAAAAATCCAAAAAATAAATTAATTCAAAATTAATTATATTTTTGTTAAATCAAATAATTAATTAATTCTTAATTAATTAATTACACATAATTAAACAATAATTATGTTTGATACATAGAAAAATATTTTACTAATCACATAAATTAACCTTTGTCAGTGTTTGTTTGAGCCATTTTGGGGACCATGGACCTATAACATTAATCTCCAATAAATTGAAACTAAATAATTAAACTCTTTAATTATAATAGTTAATTTATTAATTTTGATATTACCCCACTATAAATTCAGAATTGCACTCTTTATGTTATAGATATACTTTTACAGAAATCTTTTTCTCAAGTTGTCCATTGATATAACCATCTTACAATAGTTCAACCCTCTAATTAATTAGTTCATAAATTAGAATGGAAGAATTACCATTTTACCTTTCTAATTTACTTCTTATTCCTTAAGTACCATTAATTCACTAGTGAATAATTAATCTATAATCTAATTATAGATTTGAGCTCAAAATCATTCAGTTCCAGAATTAACCCTTAAGGGAACTAATATACGATCCGTTAGGAAAGATTAGATTATGTATTGTTGATACATATTCCCAGTCATTCATGATATTAAATCTCCAAAACAAAAGTCATTAGCCTCATTCTTTGAAGAGACCTTAACGAATGAATCAAAAGATTTAATAAACATGAACAGGAGTTCATGAACACTCAGGATTTAGGTTGATCTATAAATGATCATCAGTTATGATATGAATTACAAGTCTTTATTATTAAATGGTTTTTGGATAAAGACTTTAATTCATATCGGTTCATGTCATATATAATCATATTATATAAAGCAGCTTTACCGAGATGTCTTTCCACATCAATAATCCGAATCTAGATTATTTGTATCATTATGATACTCAGTAAACTGTACTTACAACTCCAATTAAAGAATTCCATAACTTTAATTTGTTGTTGTTGACTATTTTTATTCATTCATGTGATCTTAATCCTCTCGTACTAATACAAGATCACATCCTCAATAATGAATATGGAATTTTTCTGATATTTAGAAAATTATTCAAACAATAATTTAACAATCTAAATATGACAATAATAATAAACCATTGTATTTATTTATTCACAGAAAAAACAAATGTCTTTACATGCTTTTAGGACACACTCCTAACATTCCAAACATCAAATTAAGTGCCAAATGAACCCAAAAACCATCCCCACAAGTCCTAAGCATCAGAACCACAAGAACCCTAGCCAAAAACTCCCAACAAAACCAATCAACCAACCTAGAAATCTCAACTGAATTCCATAACAAAAATATAGCAAACCAGGAATTTAATGGCTAGAATCCTACCTCAAGTTCAGCTCATGATGCTCTTCAATGGTGGAACACACTCCTAAGCCCTCAAGACTTATTTCCACAGCTTGGTTCCTCAACTTAAGCTCAAAAATCCAAGAAGAAAAGGAGAGAAAATAAGTACGGGAGAAGGTGCTTTCTTGTTTTCCCCTTCCTTCTATAGCCTTAAATGGCTTAATTCTATCCTAGAGGTGAAACGACCAAAATACCCCTGGGTCAAATATAGTTTCTAAAGGCTCCCAAGGGCAAAATCGACATCTCCCACCTATTTCGTTAATCATAATTAACACCCTCCAATCCCTGCTATTCTTGATATTCTCAAATACCAATAGTTCATATCCCGTTACCCTTTAATTCCCAGCAACGCTCTAATCATTAAAATCACCCCGAGACTCACCCCGAGCCCCGAACTTAATCCCATTATGACTAAACCGCTAACTTTCACTCAAAGATCGTCTCATGCCGAATGGCTCAAGCAAATTCATATTATAATGTGGTCTCAACAATATGTCACCGACATGCATACAAATATACAATTACGCCCTCAACGGGCCAAATTACCAAAACACCCCTGTAAAGAAATGTTGACCCACATGCATGCATTTAACATCATATTATAATATAATTCACATAAACATGCATATAATCATTTAATGGCATAATAAAGCAATTATGGCCCTCCCGGCCTACTAATCCAACCATTAAACTGCATTAGGGATTTCGGGGCATTACAGAGGCCCGTCCTGACCTTCCTCGAATGCACGTTCAAGAGGCCCTTGACTTTACCTCTTGTAAGACTCACAGGGAAAGCAGTGCTCCATTGGTGGCACTTATCTCGGGAAGAGAGATAGGGCATCTTCAATGAGGCCTACTTCGTATGTGATGAGGCATGGTGCCCACATATGAGATGAAGATCTCACCTTACGAGACCACTTCCCTGTAGCCTTCATATGTGAGGCCCTTGGTGCAAGGCAATGGGGCACATGGGGTGAGGCACTAGGTACGATGTCGTAGCACATGACCTTGGGCTCGAGGTACTTGGACGAAGCTACGCAAGGCTTGGGGCGAGACGCTAGAGGCGAGGTGCGTCTCTCCTGGCGCTAGGCACATGGCCTCGCTATGCAAACCTTGGGGCGAGACGCTAGGGGCGAGGCACTTAGCCTCGCTATGGGAGGTTTGGGGCGAGAAGCTAGGGGCGAGGCACTTAGCCTTGCTATGGGAGGTTTGGGGCGGGACGCTAGGGGCGAGGCACTTAGCCTCGCTATGTGAGGCTTGGGGCGAGACGCTAGGGGCGAGGCACTTAGCCTCGCTATGTGAAGCTTGGGGCGAGACACTAGGGGTGAAGCACTTGGCCTCGCTATGCGAGGCTTGGGGTGAGACGCTAGGGGCGAGGCACTTAGCCTCGCTATGGGAGGCTTGGGGCGAGACGCTAAGGGCAAGGCACTTGGCCTCGCTATGTGAGGCTTGGTGCGAGACCCCAGGCGTGAGGCTGGTGAGTCTCGTGAGGGGCTCGCTGTGCGAGGGGTCGAGTCGTGCGAGAGGCTCGCTGCACGAGGGGCCGAGACATGTGAGGGGCTCGCTATGCGAGGGGCTGAGTCATGCGAGAGGCTTGCTGCAAGAGGGGCCGAGACACATGATGTAATGGCCCGAATTTCCTAATAAGGGTAAGGACCTTGATTAGGAGGCCGGGAGGGCCATAATTGATTTATCATGGTATTAAATGATCATATGCGTGTTAATGTGAATTATATTATTATATGATGATAAATCCATGCATATGGTGTATTTATAATGATAAGGGCATTTTGGTAATTTGGCTTGTTGAGAGCATATTTGTAAATTGGGTGCATGTTGTAATTTGTGAATGAGATTTTATTATTATGGAGATATATTCAAGCTATTCGGCATGAGACGATCATAGATTATTAGTTAGCGGTTTTCTCATAACGGGGTCAAGTTTGGGTAATAAGAATGTTTATTTGATGATAAATTGGGAGTATTTGAGATCAGGATGGAATTCTGAAAGTTTTGACTATAATGTCCCCAGGGGTGTTTTCGGGACCCCGAGCCTTAGGATTTATTTGAGGTTACTTAAGCTTGAAGTAGCTTGTCAGATAAGAACGTACGTTAGAAAATCTCTCTCTCCCTTCCCGATAGCCTATTTTACCGTTCGAAACTTTCTTAAAGGAATTTCGAGTTCTAGGAGTCGGAATCAAGCAAGGGTCGAGGCATAGCGATCCTAGGAAAGATTAGAAGCTTCTTAACTGAAGGATTTGACGGAAAACAACCCAATCAAAGGTAATCTAAGTTTGAAGTTTTGAGTTTCTAAAGATTTGAACCTTGGGTTTTGGAACTTTGGGAAGCTTGGGAACTTTGATTTGATGATTGGGGAATGTTTAGGTATGATTTTGGAGGCTTTGGAGTGTTAAAAACACGTTTGGGAATGGCCCAGAGTTGGGGGCCGCGACCCTGTTCTTAGGGTGCCGCGGCCCTGCTTTGAAGAAGCAGGTGGGAGTGTTGTACCTACTGGGCGCCGCGGCCCTTGCTTCAGGAAATTCTGGGGGCCGCGGCCCAAGGTGCTAAGGCTGCAACCCTTGCCCTGTTTTCACCCCGTTTGCTCGTTTTGACCCCGGGAACTTAGCTATAGGCCTCGGGAGTGTTCATACTACTTGGATTAGTTTGGATTGTTGTCCCGGAGGCTAGATTTTGGTTTGGTAACCTATGTTGATCATTTTATTGATGGTGTCCCATATTTGGTTATGATTAGGTGACCGCTAAGGGCTTAAAGGTTGATCGTTCTCAAGGGTCGCTCTTATATTGGTTCTAGCTCGAATCTGAGGTAAGAAAACTGCACCCTGTGTATATGTGACATGCATGGCTATTCTGGATGCATGTTGGTTGATTATTAAGTATGACATGCATGGCTATTATTGGTGCATGTTGGATTGTTGAATATAATGCATATGATGCACAAGAAACATGTGAATAGGACATGCTTTACACATTGGGTATGATGTTGTTCAGAGCTTGAGCCTCTGTGTTCGTGCATAGTCCTAATTGTACTAGTACTTGGTAGGTAAGCATGCTGAATACCTTGTTATGGATATTGGATATGTGATACATGTTTGGTGGCATGGCTTACTTGTGTGTGGCACTGACTTATTAGTCAGAATCGACAATGGTGTTAGATCCATTTGTGTAGCTGTGATTTATTAGTCAAGTTCACAATGAGTTGAACACTGGCCGTGCTTTACTGACCTAAGAGTAAGAAATGGCATAGCATTATGAACGTCGAGCCAAATGAAGATTAGATCTAATCGATATCAGCATTGAATGACTCATATGGGGTATTAATGCTGGACTGACCGGAAGATCAATGAAAATTATAAGCGCTTGGCTAGTCTAAGACTAGTTATTCAGAGCCAGGGCATATGGCCCCGGTGACTGTTTGTCACATGGCTAGGGAACGTTGTTCCACAGTTATGACTCTAGAGTCAGGAGGAAGGTTATGTTGGTGACTAATCACCATACACCTATCCTGTTAAAGCTAGTGAGATGCTCACTTATTTATTAAGCCCCGGTGATCCTATCGTCACATGGCTAAAGGGTGTTGTCCCCATATTTGTGACTTTTTGTGATAGTCACCTATTTGTTGGACTGTTGGTCCTGAATAGTTAATACAATCACTGTTGATATTATATCATGCTATATTGTGTTTTCTTGCTGGGCTTTGGCTCACGGGTGCTATGTGGTGCATGTAAAGGCAAAAGAAAGTTGGACCATCCTTGAGCTGGAGAGCTTAGGTGATGACGTGTACATATGCAGCTGCTCGTCCACCACGGCCGAGGTTTAAAGAGGAACTAGGGTTAAACTCTGTTTTGCCGCATAGAACGACCTGTTCTAAATATTTTCTTGTAGTAAACTCTGAAATTATAGTTTTGGGATCCCAATATATATATTAAACGTTCTAATGAAACGTTACATCTTAACCAAAATTTTTAATCCCTAAACCGTTAATCATACTTAGTTACACGATTTTGGCCAAATTACTCGATTAACGAGTTTAGCACTGTTTACAAGGCACACCGTAACGGTCCCTGGAGTTGGGGTGTTACAACTTGGTATCAGAGCGAGCCAAGGTTTATGGTTCCTGAAGACAAGCTGGGCATGTACACTCATCACTGAAGATAGCTGCAGTCATGGAATGGTAACTATTTCTGTAGTTATGTGCATAGCTGCCTAAATAGAATGTAAATGTTTTACCTGCACATTGTATTAGGGAGCATGAGATTCTGATAGAGCTTGGCTCTTGACTACATGATTATATGCTCCGTGAATATAGATATGATTGTGATCATATGATTGCTTGCTCTATGAATCTATTTAAATGTGATATTTGCATGCTGGAGTTGGAGGCATGGTGGGAATACTGGAAGAGCAGGGAATATGATTAATGTATGAATGTTGTGGGCATGTTTCTAGCATTGCAAATGGTTTATGATTGTGGTGTGGTAAGATTAATCCCGTGGGGGAAAGCTCTTGATATGCTCATTGTGATTAATGGGTCAAGTTATTGACTGCAGATTCAATCAGCATGTTTATATTCAAGACAGTTAATGAGGCCTGGTGGTGGTTATACAGGGGCTGGGAGTTACAGCCAAGGTATCAGTTCTTCATCTGCACCTATGAATTTTCAGCAGATGCTTACAGATTTGCAATTAAGATTGCAGAGGCATGAGGAAGGGATTAGGTATTTGAAGCAACAGCAGAGTCTGTTGGGGAGTACCTCTTCCTCTGCTATGCCAAGAGTGGCATCAGCTTTAGCTCAGCCTAAGGTTGAGAATAGATGAGAATTTCTCTGTGGAAGATTCCTGAAGTATTACCCTCCAGTCTTCGAGGGAGGCCTGGATCCATTAAGAGCTAAGAAATGGATGGGCATGATTAGTTCCATTCTTGATAGTATGGGATTGGTGGGTCATGATAGGGTGATCTGTGCTACATGTGTACTGCGGGATAATGCCCGGACGTGGTGGGAGGTGGTATCCCAGACACGAGATACAGCTGTGATGGACTGGAAGGAATTCAGGCAGTTGTTTAATGAGAGGTATTATTCAGATGTAGCCAAGACTGTTAAGATGAACGAGTTTCTGAATCTCGTTCAAGGAAAGGCATCAGTAGCCGAGTATGTTAATAAATTTGATGGGTTGGCCAAGTTTTCTTTTGATATGATACCCACAGATATAGCTCGGAAGGAAAAGTTTATTCAGGGGCTGAAACCTGATATAGTTCAGGGCATTAGAGTTGCCCTAGTGCATGAAGTATCTACCTATGTTCAGGTGGTAAGGAAGGCTCTTGCTGTTGAGAGCGCAGGATATCAGATTAGGCAGCAGAGTGCTGGAGAGCACGGGGCTCAGATAGCGGTATCTCCACTTATTGGAGCAAGTAAAAAGGAAGGCCGGAAGACATATCCGATGTGCGCTCGATGCAAGAGGCATCACCTTGGAGTATGTCGAGCAAGGGCATGTTTCTCATGTAGGATGTTTGGACATCGTAAGAAGAATTTCCCAATGCGGAAGAAGAATGAGCAAAAGGGGATGGACAGCTCGACTTCAGCTCGAGTGTTCATTCCGATGTAGTCGGAATCAGAGACTGAGACTAGTTCCTCAGGGGTGGCAAGTTAGCTTTCTAGTTTTGATTTCTAAGTTATACTGATTGGTTTTGGGGCCATGCTGTCCTTTTGTTTGTTGCATATACGGAAGCATAAGGATGATACGATGATCACATGGTTATGTTGTGATGGAAATGCAATGTGGTATTGGCAATTTAAGAGATGAATTGGGTTATGGAAATGACTCATCAGTGATTTTGATAAAGTTGGTTATGACAAGCTTTGGTTTGATCAAGGGTTTGGATTGATCAAGTAATTAAAGAGCAATCCTAAATGGCAAGGAAAGTATAGTAACTCTTGGGCTTGAGAGTGGAAAGCCTTGTGATAGTTGGCATGGTACATGGCTCTTTATGCTTATAATACCTGTAGTGAGAGCTAGAGTTTTGTTGCAGGGAGGTGCATGGAACTCTTAGCTAGCGTGGTGGATACCACTTAGATTGTGTCAGTGAGATCAGGACAGACTGGATTAGTCTGTGGGTTTTGAATGTGTTTCCAGGTGGTCTGTCAGGGCTTCTTTTTATGAAAGGAGACTAGAATGGTGGTTGGACTAGTGCCAGAGATGGAATCAGCTGTAAACACTGTTTTGAGTGGCTCAGCGGGTTATAAGCATTAAAGGTTTAGTTACGGAGTAGGATGAGATTCTTTAAGATGGATCTTGGATCTGGTTAGGACCAGTTAGAGATCAGAGAGAGGATATTATATAAAGGATTGTGTTGATATTAGATTAGAGCACTGCGAGTGCTGAATATGTCTTGAGAATTGGTTAATGCTAAATGTTTGTGAATCAGGTGAATGGTGCATTCAAAGGTTTATTTGAATGGGATTTGTGATCGTCTTGGACGATGGTATTGTGGTATTTTCTTTGTGGAGATTTGCCAAGGTTGAAGAGTGCCTTAGGGACAGGAGTGTCCATGGGTGGTAAAGATGTTTCAGGTGCCTTGGGAAAGTGTTCTGGGTCTTTTATGGACCAGGATCCGTTAGTGGATTGTTATGACATCCCAGTAATAGAGAAAAGTGATTGCCTATGCAATATGTTGATTAAAGGATTTGACCGGAACTAGAGTAGAGTTCCTGGTGGGCCAAGTGGCCAGTTTATTGTTTGAGATTATCATCTCAGGGAAGATAAAAAGGAAAGATGGTTAAGCGAGCCACATGTGGGAAAGATTGAATGGAAAGTTTTAGCTAGATTAGCTGAGAGTTGTATAGTGACAGATATGAATTTATTATGGTATAGAGATCGGACTTGGGATTCGATGGACATTGAGATTAACTGGGAGATTCTGGATGAATCTCATGGTATTCTTTTATTCTTTTCATTCAGGCATCATGGAAATGTAACAGGATATGAAATCTTCATAGTGGTGGCCTAAGATGGAGAAGGATGTAATGGGATGTATGATAAAGTTCTTAACCTGTTAGCAGGTCAAGACAGAGTATCAGGAATCAGCAAGGCCATTACAGCCTTTGAGTATTTCATAATGGGAATAAGAGAGCATCGCGATGAGTTTCGCGGTGGGATTTCCAAGTTAGTGGATCAGTATGAATTAGTATTGAGTCATTGTGGACTAGTAGTCCAAGTGAGTTCATTTTTTCAGTAAAGATAGGTAAATAGTACAGTTGATCAGTATTTAAGTCTCTTTGTGAGAAGGATAGAGCGCCTTCGTGAATGCAAGGTCTATCTTATTAGATGAAGACTCTATTGCGACTTCCAGGTTCTGGAAGGGTTAAGAAGGCAATGACTATATAGATGGAATTCAGTATAGTTTATTACTCTCAGACTGGTGATAAATCAGAGAGAGAGGGTTATCCAATTATAATTGGAAGAACATCTTATAAGATGAATGCGTTAATGTATATCTGGATCCTGAGGTGGTTCGGGGGATTAATGAGATTGCTGGAGATTGAAGCTTGGATGCTCACTTCTCAAAGTAAATGGAAAAGTTTTACTGAATTGAAAAGTAGGAATGTGGAATTCCAAGTAAAAGAATGTTTCTTCTTTAGAGTATCACCATGGAAAGGGGTGAGAAATTAAGGCAAGCTAAGCCCTAGATAATCTCAGCAGTAAGATCCTGGATTGGTCTGGATAGAGTATCTTTAGCACTGGCAGTTGTATACAGTGTGTTATGTACTTCCATGCAGTGGACATGGGTTAAAGGAACTTATGAGTTGAGTTATAAGAGTCTGAAGGTTGGGGTTAAGTATTCCGGTAAGGAATAGCCAGTTCAGATTGTGACAGAAGTAATAAAGTTCGGTTGAACAGGGCGTATTTTGGGTAACGCTATAGAGATAGTGAGATCGAGGAAATGATATGAGGAATTTGAATCAATTGTACGGAATTGTTGTCCGAGTTGTTTGAGTAAATTTCGAGGACGAAATTTCTGTAAGGAGAGGATAGTTGTAATGCCCCGAATTTCCTAATAAGGGTAAGGACCTTGATTAGGAGGCCGAGAGGGCCATAATTGATTTATCATGGTATTAAATGATCATATGCGTGTTAATGTGAATTATATTATTATATGATGATAAATGCATGCATATGGGTGTATTTATAATGATAAGGGCATTTTGCTAATTTGGCCTGTTGAGGGCATATTTGTAAATTGGGTGCATGTTGTAATTTGTGAATAAGATTTTATTATTATGGAGATATATTTGAGCTATTCGGCATGAGACGATCATAGATTATGAGTTAGCAGTTTTCTCATAACGGGGTCAAGTTTGGGTAATAAGAATGTTTATTTGATGATAAATTGGGAGTATTTGAGATCAGGATGGAATTCTGAAAGTTTTGACTATAATGTCCCCAGGGGTGTTTTCGGGACCCCGAGCCTTAGGATTTATTTGAGGTTACTTAAGCTTGAAGTAGCTTGTCAGATAAGAACGTACGTTAGAAAATCTCTCTCTCCCTTCCCGATAGCCTATTTTACCGTTCGAAACTTTCTTAAAGGAATTTCGAGTTCTAGGAGTCGGAATCAAGCAAGGGTCGAGGCATAGCGATCCTAGGAAAGATTAGAAGCTTCTTAACTGAAGGATTTGACGGAAAACAACCCAATCAAAGGTAATCTAAGTTTGAAGTTTTGAGTTTCTAAAGTTTTTAAGTTTAGAATTGGACTTTGTGAATTGTTGAGTTTTTGGTTGGTTTGAACCTTGGGTTTTGAGGGTTTTGGAACTTTGGGAAGCTTGGGAACTTTGATTTGATGATTGGGGAATGTTTAGGTATGATTTTGGAGGCTTTGGAGTGTTAAAAAAACGTTTGGGAATGGCCCAGAGTTGGGGGCCACGGCCTTGTTCTTGGGGTGCCGTGGCCCTGCTTTGAAGAAGCAGGTGGGAGTGTTGTACCTGCTGGGCGCCACGGCCCTTGCTTCAGGAAATTCTGGGGGCCGCGGCCCAAGGTTCTAGGGCCGCAGCCCTTGCCCTGTTTTCACCCCGTTTGCTCATTTTGACCCCAGGAACTTAGCTATAGGCCTCGAGAGTGTTCCTACTACTTGGATTAGTTTGGATTGTTGTCCCGGAGGCTAGATTTTGGTTTGGTAACCTATGTTGATCATTTTATTGATGGTGTCCCATATTTGGTTATGATTAGGTGACCACTAAGGGCTTAAAGGTTGATCGTTCTCAAGGGTCGCTCTTATATTGGTTCTAGCTCGAATCTGAGGTAAGAAAACTGCACCCTGTGTATATGTGACATGCATGACTATTCTGGATGCATGTTGGTTGATTATTAAGTATGACATGCATGGATATTATTGGTGCATGTTGGATTGTTGAATATAATGCATATGATGCACAAGAAACATGTGAATAGGACATGCTTTACACATTGGGTATGATGTTGTTCAGAGCTTGAGCCTCTGTGTTCGTGCATAGTCCTAATTGTACTAGTACTTGGTAGGTAAGCATGCTGAATACCTTGTTATGGATATTGGATATGTGATACATGTTTGGTGGCATGGCTTACTTGTGTGTGGCACTGACTTATTAGTCAGAATCGACAATGGTGTTAGATCCATCTGTGTTGTTGTGATTTATTAGTCAAGTTCACAATGAGTTGAACACTGGTCGTGCTTTACTGACCTAAGAGTAAGAAATGGCATAGCGTTATGAACGCCGATCCAAATGAAGATTAGATCTAATCGATATCAGCATTGAATGACTCATATGGGGTATTAATGCTGGACCGATCGGAAGGTCAATGAAAATTATAAGCGCTTGGCTAGTCTGAGACTAGTTATTTAGAGCCAGGGCATATGGCCCCGGTGACTGTTTGTCACATGGCTAGGGAACGTTGTTCCACAGTTATGACTCTAGAGTCAGGAGGAAGGTTATGTTGGTGATAATCACCATACACCTATCCTGTTAAAGCTAGTGAGATGCTCACTTATTTATTAAGCCCTGGTGATCCTATCGTCACATGGCTAAAGGGTGCTGTCCCCATATTTGTGACTTTTTGTGATAGTCACCTATTTGTTGGACTGTTGGTCCTGAATAGTTAATACAATCACTGTTGATATTATATCATGCTATATTGTGTTTTCTTGCTAGGCTTCGGCTCACGGGTGCTATAGGGTGCATATAAAGGCAAAAGAAAGTTGGACCATCCTTGAGCTGGAGAGCTTAGGTGATGACGTGTACATATGCAGCTGCTCGTCCACCATGGCCGAGGTTTAAAGAGGAACTAGGGTTAAACCCTGTTTTGCCGCATAGAACGGCATGTTCTAAATATTTTCTTGTAGTAAACTCTGAAATTATAGTTTTGGGATCCCAATATATATATATTAAACGTTCTAATAAAACGTTACATCTTAACCAAAATTTTTAATCCCTAAACCGCTAATCATACTTAGTTACACGATTTTGGCCAAATTACTCGATTAGCGAGTTTAGCACTGTTTACAAGGCACACCGTAACAGTCCCTGGAGTTGGGGCGTTACACATGAGGGGCTCGCGTCATCACCCTTAAGGGTCTCGCGACACGGGAGTGTTTCCTAGACTATGGTCTTGTGAGATCGATAAGTGCGACCTCAATGGACTGACAAACGACCCTTAGCCATTTGTTTCAATCATGAACTAGAGATTTTTTCTTGGTGGATTTTTGGCATCCACAGTTAGATTTTAATAGTTATTTATTTTCGCTTGTGACTAGGGTTACCGTTAAGGCTCAAAATTGAGGATCATGCTCGGGACTGCTATACGTCTTTAGCTCAGGATTCGAGGTAAGAAAACTACACCAAGTTGTGAATAGGGCTGAGATCCCCTGTAAATGAACATATGTGAGATTATAAATGTATTTGTGACTGGAAATATCTGGATAGGCAGGTTAGCTTGTGTTGCTTTTGATTACGTGTTTCACAACCTGTATATCTGCTATGTTTGATGTGAAAGTTTGACCTAAGGGAGTCGGGGCAGATGTTAAGCGTACTGAACGCTACTCAGCCTAAGTGAGCCGTATTCAGCTAAATAACTAAGGGGCTCGGCCTAAGGGCGCCGGCACCTAACTAATTGTATTAAGATTTAATTATATGTTTGGATTAAACTGTTTACTTTTGCCTAGCTTAATGCTTGTATTATGCTATTGATTGAACTAGTTGATGTAAGTTTACTATGCACACTCTATTGATATCTATGATTTTTGAATTTAATTTTCTTGCTGAGCCTTGGCTCACGGGCGCTACGTGGTGCAGGTAAAGGCAAGGGAAATCTGAACTAGCCATAAGTTGGAGAGCTTTGGGGGCGGTGTGTACATCAGCAGCTGCTCGAATGCCACAGCCGAGGGATTTACAGGGACTAGAGTTAAAATTGTATTTTGCCATTTAGGTTGGCTGTAGTTGTATTAACTTTTGAGGGTTGTAACCACCTTGTAAACATTATTTTTTTGGATCCTGTGTATCAAACTCTTATTTTAATGAAAGTCAACCATTTTATGATCAAAATATTTTAACCCTAACCTGTCAATTGACTTTATAAACACGTTTATGTTCAATGACTTGATTAACAAGTGTTGCACTATTTTAAATACACAGTTGTTTACCCAAAAAAGATTCACTTGATGATGTGGCAAGATTAGTACGCACGTGAGATACACGTGACTATTTAAGTGGTTACGTTCTAGTCGACTATCGACCAGAGTAGAATTCGTACAGCAGAGGGCATATTTCATAGGCAACCAGTGTTGGTCGCAGTATATTTGATATTTTCTAGAGATATATGAGATTGCATTTATATAAAAAGTGTAATTTCCATTATTATTTAGATATGTTTGTATTAAATATAATCAAGGCCCATCGGCCCATAGGTAGATCCTTGAGCCTGTAAATAAGACTCCAAGGGCTCGTGAGAGGGATCTTTAGAGACAGAGAGAGAAAAAATAATTGTTCTTACACAATTCTTTGTATGTATTACTAAACTTGTGAAACTTGGTAAACCCTTGTTTATTGATCGCAGGTTCTCATTACATTAATAAGAACACTAAGTGGACGTAGGTCATTACCATCACTTGGGGCTGAACCACTATAAATCCTTGTGTCATTTATCTTCTTGACTTGAATTCATCTAACTTTTGTCATTTTATTTGATTCCGTGTCGTTGACCAAACCAAGGGCCAACATTTTGGTGCTTTCATTGAGAGCTAAACTCAAGACCTCCAAGAAGATTGAATGGCGAAAGCAACTAGGAAATCTGGACAAACCTCTGGGAATGTGCCAAATCAACCTTCTCCACAAGGTGTAGCTGAGGATGAACCACAGGTGGAATTGGAAGAGGAGGAGATGGATGCTGAAACTTTGAGGATGACTTTAATTGTGTTGCAAGAAGAATTAGCTAATTTGAGAGCTAATCAAGAGAATGTGGCTGAAACAATGGTGTTGCAGCGAGGGAGATTGATCGACAACGCCAAGAACTGATTGAGCGATAAGCTGACATGGACCACCAACAAAGGGATGCCACTGCAGCCTTGGAGGAAGCCATTCAATTGGCACGAGGACAGCCTGCACCTGCCTCCCAACCGGATCAGCCACCTAGTACTTACCCACAACAAAATCCACATTCAGAGCATCCCCAACATCACCACAACTCACCTCAACCAATGCATCCTTAGAGGCCAAAGCAACCCCCTACTGCTCAACAGGAGAGGCCATTCCAGGATCCTGAGCAGCAACCACTCTCTCGCGCTGGTCGAGATAACACCTAGCAGCGAAGGCAAAATAGGGTCAGACAGCGTCCTAGAAGCCCTAGATGCCAAACGGCTGAGGAACAAAACCCTCTGAGCAGAGGACAACGTCCTTCGGGGAGCAGAAGGCAGGTGGAGTCAGGCTCTATGATCAAAGGTCCCGCACAACATAATAATTCCAGGGGACCTACCGACCAACGCAGGCCTCCACCTGTCTATCGAGACGTTCCAGTAGGGAGAGAGGGAAATAGTGCGAACAGCAGGTCGCACCGTCATAGGTCACAATTTAGAGATGGCCATGATTATAATGAGGCAGAATCTGGTAGGAGGAATTCTGGTCGACGGCAAGAGGAGAGGGGTGAAGGACATAACCCTCCGCAATGGATAATCGACCAATAAACCAGAATGCTGGGGGGCAACCTAAACAGCCCAATTTCTTTGACCGACTAGGTGTGAGCGAGAAAAGGCGTAGGGAAGAAGATCTGAGAGATGTTCTCAATAATCGAAGGGAAAGGCATGACAAGTACTTCCCCTAGCATTGGTAGCTCCAGCAGTACCAGATGCTGTACAGGCCCAGCTAGATTCCTTAAATTAGGTCATCGAACAAATGGTTGGGAACATGACATCCCATATAGAATTTGATAGGAGAAAGGGCACCCCATTTGTGCATAGAATTGTTGTGGCAGAGACTCCAAGAAAGTTTAAAATGCCAGTCTTGCCCAACTTCACTGGATTGGAAGATCCTATATCTCACGTTAACAAATTTGAGATATAGATGGACATTCAAAAGGTGTCAGACGATGCTCATTGCATAATTTTTCCTGCCACTTTATCCGAAACTTCTCAGGAGTGGTATTTCAAATTTCCTCCGGCTAGTATAGTTTCGGAAATGTTCGTAAAGGAGTTTTATGGATAGTTCTATGCTTGTCGAGTACATCCAACCAAGGCCAATCAGCTGGTTGAAATATGCCAAAAGGAAGGAGAGACACTGAATGGGTATATTCAACGATTCATGCGAGCAGCCGCTGGGGCCAAGACGGTTGGGGATGAGGGAATGATGATGGCTCTCACGGCTGGAGTATGATGCCACTCATCCCTTTGGAACAGTTTGCAAAAGAATGGAGTCAAGAGCACTCAGGAATTTCTGGATCGAGTAGACAGGTATATCAAGCTCGAGGAGGCCATCACCAATGAAGGAAAGTCTCCTACAGACGATCAGGGACAGAAAGAAGACCCCATCAAAGCCGCCAATGGATCTGATAACAAGCGCCCAAAACAGAATAGATACGAGCTGAGGTTCACCAATTACACGGCCCTAGTCGATAGTTGAGCGGAGGTATATCAGGCCAGTCACACTACTGTTCCCTTTAGGTGGCCAACCCCAATCAGGAAAAGATATATCCAAGAGAGATACTACCAAGTTTTATCTTTTTCATAACGACTATTGTAACGCCCCAACTCCAGGGACCGCTACAGTGCACATTGCAAACAGTGCTAAACTTGCTAATCGGGTCGTTTGGCCATAAACGTGTAACTAAGTATGATTAGCGGTTTAGGGATTAAAATTTTTGGTTAAGATATAACGTTTCATTAGAACGTCTACTATATACATTGGGATCCCGAAAATATAATCTCAGAGTCTATTACAAGAAAATGTTTACAACAGGCCGTTCTAAGCAGCAAAACAGGGTTAAACCCTAGTTCCACTTTCAAACCTCGCCCAAGTATTGGTCGAGCAGCTGCATATGTAGACGTCACCACCTAAGCTCTCCAACTCAAGGATGGTCCAGCTTCCTTTTGCCTTTACCTGCACCACAAAGCACCCGTGAGCCGAAGCCCATCAAGAAAACTCATATGCTCATAAACAGTCATATCATGATATCAAATCATATCTCGCATGCCTAGCAAACATAGCTTTATTCAAGCATGCAAATTAGTTCAAACAATGCGAGGGTATCCAGGATAAGAAATCCTGCCCTTCTGATTGGAGGACTATCAAGTCAATCCTAATCAGATGAGTGTCTCAACACTCGAGGTTCTGGTAAACCATGCTGAGTGACTGACAAGCACGTCACTGTGGGGCCGGTGCCCATAGCCATGCATATGATGATCAAAATGATCATACAGAGCTCATAGCTCTGATCAGATGAGTGAATATCATTTGAGGTTCTAGTAAACCATACTGAGTGACTGATAAGCAAGTCACTAAGGCCTCAGTTCCCATAGCCGTGTAACGACATCGTTACCTGGGCTTTCCTGCAATGGCTCTTATCAGATGAGTGACTAACAAGCACGTCACTATGGGGCCGGTGCCCATAGCCATGTGACCTAACAGTCACGGGGCTCGCTGGCCCTGGCTCTAAATGGCTAGCCCTTGGCTAGACAAGCGCTTTTTAGTATTCATCGACCTTGAGGTCGGTCCGGCATTAATGCTCATTTGAGTCATTCAATGCAGAAAGTCGATTAGATCTAATCTTTGTTGGCTTGCGTGGAACACACTAAGGCCGTCCTGACTAGCGAGTCAGCACAATGTGACCAGTGCCCAGTACCACTGCCGAACCTGACTAGTGAGTCACAGCTTCACAATTGATACTAGCACCTTTGCCAATTCTGACTAGTTAGTCAGAGCCATGCACAAGTAAGCAATGCTATCAATATGTATCACATGTCATTTATCCAAGAGTAAAACATTCAGCATGCTTACCTAACAGTTGTGAGCATAATAATGATCGTGCACAAACATAGAGGCTCAAGCTCTAACCAATCCCATATTCATCATTCATAGAATGCCCTAATCACATGTTTCTCGTGCATCACATGCATCACACTTAATCATCTAGCATGCCTCAATAATAATCATATGCAAATGGGCAAAACCGCCAAGCATTCATTATGCTATCAATGTTTACATTTAAACATCCAACATGCATCAAACATAACCATGCATGTCACATATGGGGTGCAGTTTTCTTACCTCGGGTTCGAGCAAGAATTAGTAAAAGAACGACCCTTGAGAACGATCAACTTTTAGTCCTTTAGCGGTCACCTAGTCATAACCAAAAATATAGGATTCATCAATGAAAATGAAAACAAAGGTTCCCAAACCAAAACCTAGCCTCCGAGACATCAAACACTACTAAACTGGATAATAGGATCGACCCCGAGGCCTAAGGCTTGAATCCCCAAGCTAAAAACTCATTTTTGGCCAAAAATGCTTCCCTGGGCCGCGACCCTCCCTAGCCGTGCCACGGCTCACCTCTCTAACAGAGGCTCATCTCCCTCAGAAAACCACGCAGGCCGCGGCTCACCATAGCCAGGCCGTGGCTCATTATGCAAAACAGCAAGAACCAGATTTTTTCCCCTGCGTTTTCCTCGAAACCAAACCTTCAAACCAGTCCCAAACATCATTCAAATACCTAATTCAACCCCTAAACATCATCTATATCAAACCCCCATCAAAACCCAATCAATCTTACTCAAAAACTTCCACTAATTCCAACTATTAACCAAGAAATCACAACCTGAATGTTTAAAGCCAAAACAGAGTATACCATAAAACTAATGGCTGGAACTTACCTCAAACTTGATTTTGAATCCCCTTCAATGGCTGAATCACGTTCCTAAGCTCCCATCTTTGATCTCCTAGCTTGTTACCTCAAGTTGGCTCTCAAAATTCCAAAGAGAGAAAGAGGGAAATGGGTGTACGGGTGAGGAGAAAAGAACTGAAGATGGGGATGCTCTGTTTTCAACCATTCCACAACCTTCTAAACTCAAAGGCTGATATATATCTTAGGGGTGAAAAGACCATTTTGCCCCTAGGTCAAATAAAGGCTTCTAAAGTCTCCCAAGGGTAAAACCATCATTTCCCGCCTATCTCGTTAATTATAATTAACACCCACAAATTCCCGTTATTCCCAAAAATCTCAAATATCAATAAATCATATCCCATTACCCTTTTATTCCCAGTAATGTTCTAGTCATCAAATGACCCCGAGACTCACCCCGAGCCTCGAACTTAAACCCGTTATGACTAGACCGAACACTTGCATCCCATGATCGTCTCATGTCGAATGGCTCTAACCAATCCACATATAATGTGGTATTATTTATAATTCACCCATATGCATGAAAATACACAATCACGCCCCCCAACGGCCAAATTACCAAAATGCCCTTGCAATTAAAATATGAACCCATATGCATGCATTCACCATCATATAATAATATAATTCACATAAACATGCATATAATCATTAAATACCATAATAAATCAATTATGGCCCTCCCAGCCTCCTAATCAAGGTCCTAAACCTTATTAGGAAATTTGAGGCATTACAACTATCCCCTCCTTACAGAAATTTCGTCCTCGAAATTTATCTGAATTGCCGGAATATCAATTCCGCACAACTGATTCCAGTTTCCCAGATCCTCATAACTTAATTCATGAGTTCTTTCAACCCATGTCCACTGCATGGAAATACGTAACACAATGTACAACCGTCAGAGCCAAAACTATGGCCCAACAAAAAGGTAATCTGACCAGTCCTATCTAGGACTCAAACTGTCATACTAATTGTTATCCCCAAAAAATGGAGATCGATGACGTGGCAATAGAGGTGACACGTGGCAGTACATGGTCCGTAAAAGACACATCAATTAGTCAATAAATATATTGGCTCCTCAGAGTTGTGATAAAGTGACTTGGCTTAGGAGTAGCTCAGTAAGCCATGTTAGACCAGAGATGTGTCATGCTAGACCAGTGTGCCATGTTAGACCAGATGTAACGCCCTACTTCCCTAGAGCCGTTACTAAGTGAGTTTTTTTAAAAGAAACTTTGTGCAATTAACTCGCTAACCGAGGTTTTTAAAACAAAAGTGTGGCTAAGAAAAAGTTAAGGCTGTAATCTTTAAAAAAAATTGCGTTGTTTCTTTGAAAACTTCTAGTATTTAAAATTTGGGATCCCAAAATAAGGTTTGAAAACTATTTACAACTTAAAATAAGTTTACATTCGATTAATTATTAAAATCACAGATTATTACAGCCATTTCTCAAATAAACCCCCAACCAAAGCAGTCGGGCAGGCCAAACATGTACGCGTCGCTTCATGCTCTTCGTACTCATGGCTGGTTGACTCAATCTTTGCCCTTACCTGCAACACAGAGCACCCGTGAGCCGAAGCCCAGCAAGAAAACTCATACAGTACATAACATATGCGATTTATATAGTTAACATATCAAATAATCCACAGATAAACTAGTATTCCATCAGACTAAACAAACACGGCCATGCTGTCCCAGAGGCCTTACCAAAGCCTGGGGTCTCAGTCCTCACCGTAAGGGTATCCCCTGTATCCATTGGGGTCCCACCCTGTCTACAAGCACTTCACGTGCTAAGTGTTACTTCCGGCCCCATTGCCGTTCTCGGCCTTTCGCCGTTCTCGGCTCCCTTGCCGTTCTCGGCTCCTTGCCGTTCATTCTTACTATAATCACAAATAGCATAACTCAATAACATTCAAACATATATCAATTCAATTTAAGTCTGCACCCTAACATGTAATACAATATAGGGTCGTGCCCTGATATCAATTCAATTAAGTCTGCACCCTAACATGTAATACAATATAGGGCCGTGCCCTGATATCAATTCAATTAAGTCTGCACCCTAACATGTAATACAATATAGGGTCGTGCCCTGATATCACACTATGGGCCCATGCCCTGTCCTACGGATGCTATAGTTTTCTTACCTGTCAATTTGATAGCTTTCAACACTTGACTCCTTGAGCACGATCCCACTCGAGCCTTAGCGCACACCTAAACACAGCCATAGGTCAAAGTCAACACCGAACCCCAAGTCCGAAAACCTAGCCTCGGGACCAATCCCGAGCCCCCCGGGAAGTCCTAGATCCACAAAACAAGATGGTGGAATCGAACCCCGAACCCTAGGTCAAAATACCTTAAAAATAACCCAAAAACCCCTTTCTGGGAACAGGGTAGCGCTACAACGCTCAAAAGAGGGCGCTATAGCGCTACAAGCAGAACCGCACCACCCCAGAAATAGGGCCTAGTGCTGCAGCGCCCAAAGACTAGCGCTGTAGCGCTAGTTGCAGGCAGGCAACACCAGTTTTTATTTTTCTGCAATTTCTTTGAGCCAATCTCAACCCAAACTTCCCCAAATCTTTACCAAACTCAAAATCAAGCTTATAAACACTCTCCACTCATCCCAAGCATCCCAAATCTTCAAAACCCGAGCTCATTCATCCCAAATCTCAAAATTTACCATGATTAACCCTAAACCCAGAAATTCAGTCAAACAACAAAGTTAAAGGCTTAGAATTCATACCGTTGATGCAATTTCGACCTTGATTCATTTCCTAGACCTCCTTAGCTTGCTCTTCCTCAAAGCTTGCCCCGAAATTCCCTAAAGTTCCCATCAACTCAGCTCAAAACACAGCTCAAACCAGCCAAACCCTTAAATCTGAAATTTCTAAAAACTTACCTCAAAAGTTGATGTGTTCTTGCTAATCCTTGCCAAATCTTCAAGCCTAACTTTAAGATCCTTGATGCTCAGCCTATCCTAGCTCTCCATTGAGCTTTGCCCCAAGAAAAATGAAGAGAAATGGTGGGAGAACCACAAACCGATCCTTTGAAACAAAACCCCTCTGTTTTTCTCTCTTTTCTTTTTCTTCATTTTTCTTTCTTTTCCACAGCCATATAACTCCCTCTATCAATCCCACTAAGCATATAAAGCCTCAATTAATCTATCTCTAAAAAGCCAATTGACCAAAATGCCCTCCCTATTAATTCTAAACCCTTTTGTCCAAGTAGGGCCATTTTAGTCATTTTACCCAATTCCCGCTAATCCTCAAGTGTCTCTAATATTTTCCCGCTTGCTTCCCAATACCTGATAAATCACCAAATAATATTCCTCGATATCAAAATAAACCCCAATAAACTCATCAGATTCCTATTTATACCCCAGGCTCGCCCCGAGCCGGGTATAAATTCTCGCCCGGACTTTTCCGCTAAACTGCTCTCTGGGATCGTCTTGAGTCACAAATCACAGATACATCCACATCACAATGTGGTCTCGACAATCATCACATATCAATACAGTTATGCCCAAAATGGCCAAAATTACAATTATGCCCTTCTAACACAATCAGGGCCTACATGCATACTAATACACATAGTCATGCATCTCAAATAGTCAAATAGTCATATAACATGCTTTAAATCATAACCATGCATTTAACTCATTAAAGTCACACATAAATCCCATCATGTCCTCCTGGCACACTAATCAAGGCCCTTAAGCCTTATTAGCGAATTTGGGTCGTTACACCAGAGGAGTGCGTGTCCTACCAGCCAAGTGCGTGACTGTCTAGTAGAGGTATGGCCGACCAGAAGGTGATATTCATCAACCAGGTAGAACAGACTACGTCAAGATTCCCAGAAACGGCTTCAACAAGAATTGGTCTTGGCATACGCGGGAATCTCTCATTCTTCCCACAAATTGGGTGTTCTGTTACATTTTGAATATTTTTGTAATTTAAATGTAATAAATATAATAAAATATCCCGATTGTGGGGGGATATCATCTGTACGATCCTAAGCCTATAAATACAAGGCTTATGGCATCATAAAAGGGGGCTCTGACTTTTGGGAAATTTTGGGTCTGAGTTTTCTAGAGAGAGAAAGTATTTGCATTTGAGAGAATTCTTGTATTTTTGTAATCTGCACTGAAGAAACTCAGTTGACTCAGCTTCATCTGATCTTGAGTGCAGATCCATAATCACAACTCTAAGTGGATTAGGCTATTACCAACATATTGGGGCTGAACCACTATAAAAATTGTGTGTGTTATTTACTTTCTTTTCAAAATCGTCTGTGTCGTTTATTTTCTCTTGAATGCTTTATCGTTTTTGACGTTCTCACGTCGTTGGCCAAAAACGCGGTCAACACTAATCTGGGCTCAACTTGCTTTTACTCATCACCCCTTCCATGGTGATTCTTTAGGAAGACACAACTTCCTATTTGGAATTCCATGTTCCTACTTTTCAATTCGGTAACACTTTTCCATTCACTCTGAGAAGTGAGCATTCAATCTCCAACCTTTAATAATCTTAATGGTCCCCTGAACCATCTCATGATCCAGACATATCATCTCACCCATCTTATTTCCAATGAACGGGTGACGAACATGTTCTACCATACCTTATCTCATAAGGTACATTTTCAACTCTGGACAGTTCTCCCTCTGATTATGATCAGCCTGAGAACAATCAACTGCATTGAATTCCATCTATTTATTCATCACCTTTCCTCACCCTTCCATACCCTGGAAGTAACAATAGAGTCTTCATCTGATAAGATAGACCTTTAATTCTCAAGAAGGCACACTATCTCTTTCACATGGAGACCTGAATACTAGTCCGATGCGTTACTTATTCTTATAGACAAAAATAATCTTACTCATAACACTAGTTCACAATAGCCCAAATCAATAATGCTGTCCCACTTCCCTGGGCAGCCCCACCGCGAAACCCGTCGCGATTCTCTCTTATTTCCATTATGAAATACTCAAAGGCTGCAATGACTTTACTAATTCTTGATACCTTGTCTGGATCTGCTAACAGATAGAGAACTCTATCACGCATTTCATTATGCCCCTCTCCATCACAGGCCTTCACCATAACGCTTTCATACATTGGTGTACTGACATGATGCCTGAATGAAGAGAAAAGAAAGTAACATGAGATTCATCCAGAATCTCCCATTTAATCCCAGTGTCCATCAGACTCCAAATCTGATCCTTATATCTCAATAAATTCATATCTGACACTGTATCACCCTTAGCTAAACTAGCTAAGACTTCCACTCAATCTTTCCTTTTGATCTTCTCTGAGATAGTAATCTCAAGCACAGAACTGGCCACTTGGCCCACCTGAAACCTTACTCTAGTTCTAGTCAAATCCTTTTAACCAACATGTTGCATAATCAATCATTTCTCTGTATCACTGAGGTGTCATAACAACCTGTCAACTGATTCTGATCTGTAAGAAGAACTCAGAACTCTTTCCACAAAATACATATAATACCATGCCCATCCAAGGTCACTCCTGCCTTCTAAGGTGCCAAATTTCCACAGAGAATACACCATAATACCATCGTCCCAGACGATCATAAATTCCCATTCAAATAATCCCTTGAACACTCTGTTCATCTGATTCATAAACACTTAGCATTAAACAAATTCTCAAAATATAATCTAGCACTCCCTAGTGCTCTTATCTGATATAAACACAGCCTTTTGCATATTCTTTTCCCCTGATCCCTAACTGGTATTAACCAGATCAAAGATCAACTTTTGAGAATGCATTCTCACTCAGTACCTAAGCCTCGAGTTCTCACAAATCTACTAAGCCATTCAATACAATGGCCTCAATTCAACTCTATCCCTGGCACTAATCAAACCACCATTTTATCTCTTCATATAAAAGAAACCCTGACTAAACCCCTGGAAACCCATCCAAGAACTTACAGACTAGTCTAGCCTGTCCTGATCCCACTGGCACAAACTAAGTGGTATCCATCACACTAGCTAGGAGTTCTATGCATTTCCTTGCCATAAAACTCTAGCTCCCAAGCCCAAGAGATGATATTCTTTCCTTACCATTTAGCATTGCCAGTCGAAACCAGCTTTATCAAAATCATTGATGAGTCATTTCCATAACCCAACTTATTTCTTAAGTCACCAATACAGTATCATCTTCCCATCACAACATGACCATGTGATCACCATATCAACTCTATGCCTCTCCATATGCAACAAACAAAGGAACAGCATGGCACCAAAACCAATTAGCACAACTCAAAACTAGAAAACTGACCTGCCACTCCCGAGGAGCTAGTCTCGGTCTCAGACTCTGACCGCCTCAGGATAAACACTCGAGCTGGAGTCGAGCTGTCTATCCTCTTTTTCTCAAGCTCTCTTAGCCTTGGGAAATCCTTCTTGAAATGTCCAACCATGTCACATAAGAAACATGCTTTTGCTCGGCATTCTCCCAGATGACGCCTCTTGCACTGAGTGCTTACTATATCAGTCTTCCAGCTTCTCTTCTTGCTTGCTCCAATAAATGGAGATACCACTATCTGAGCTCCATGCTCCGTGGCACCCTTCTTCTCATCTTTAATGCTCTCAAAAGCAAGAGCCTTCTCTACCACCTGAGCATAGGTAAAGACTTCATGTACTGGGGAAACTCTAATGCCTTGAGCTATTCCAGGATTCAATCCTTGAACAAACCTTTCTTTTCGAGCTACATCTGTGGGTACCATGTCTAAAGAAAACTTGGTCAACCCATTAAATCCATTAACATACTCGGATACTGATGCTTTTCCCTAAACGAGATTCAGAAACTCATTCATCTTGGCAGTCTTAGCTACATCACAGTAATACTTTTCATTAAACAACTGCCTAAACTCTTTCCAATCCATCACAGCTGTGTCTCGTGTCTGGGATATCACTTCCCACCACGTCTGGGCATCATCCCGCAATACATATGTCGCACAGATCACCCTATCGTGACCTACCAGCCCCATACTGTCAAGAATGGAACTGATCATGCCCATCCATTGCTCAGCTCTAAATGGATATAGGCCTCCCTAAAAAACTAGAGGGTAATACTCCTGGAATCTTGCACAAAGAAATTCCCATCTGCTCTCAACCCTAGGCTGAGCCAAACCTGGTGCCACTCCTGGCACAACATAGGAAGAGGTGCTCCCCAACAGATTCTGCTGTTGCCTCAGACACCTGATCTCTTCCTCATGCCTCTGCAATCTTGATTGCAAATCTGTGACTATCTGCTGAAAATTCATAGGAGCAGCTGAAGAAATGATACCCTGGCTGTAATTCCCAGCCTCTGTATAACCACCACCAGGCCTCATTATCTGCCTTGGCTATAAACCTGCTCTGCAGTCAATAACTTGACCCATTAGACACAATGAGCATATCATGAGTTTTCCCCCATGGGATCAATCTTACCACACCACATTCACAAATCACTCCAGTGCTATAAACATTCCCATGGCATTCATACATCAACCAAAGTCCCTGCTCTTCCAACATTCACACCATGCCTCAACTCCAGCATGTAATATCACAATTATGTAATCATGGAGCAGGTAATCAAATGATCATATTCATAGATATATTCACGGAGCATATAATCAAATAGTCAAGAGCCAGGCTCTATCAGAATCTCATGCTCCCTAATGCAATGTGCAGGTAAAGCATTTATGATCTATTTAAGCAGCTAAACACATAACTACAGAAATAGTTACCATTCCTTGAGTGAAGCTATCTTCAGTGATGAGTGTACATGCCCAGCTTGTCTTCAGGAACACATAAACCTTGGCATGCTCTGATACCAAAATTGTAATGCCCCAACTCCAGGGACCACTACAATGCACATTGCAAACAGTGCTAAATCACTAATCGTGCTTAGTTACACGTTTATGGCCAAACGACTCGATTAGCGAGTTTAGCATTGTTTGCAATGTGCACTGTAGCGGTCCCTGGAGTTGGGGCATTACAGCTATGGCCACGACACCAACAAGTGCAACCAGCTCAAGGATGAGATTGAGTTCCTTATCAAACAAGGACATCTCAGGAGGTATGTGCGAGCAGCTGGAGGTTCTCAGCAAGAGGCTCAAGGAGTCAACAAGCAGGCACCTGTACGCCAATGCTCACCTCCTTTATAGCCAGCTCTAGTTGCTAATATGTTGCTGATCATCTGTGGAGGACCACACATAGCAGGTGTAAGTGGAAAGGAAAGAGAAAGATATGCCAGAACCTTACGTTACGATCAGGATATTGAAATGTTGAACGTCAAGGAGAGAAGTCCCAAAAAAGCTCGAACAGAGGAAGAATTAATAACTTTCTCTGAGCTAGACGCTCAGCATGTTCAATTTCCCCATTCAGATCTTCTGGTCATGGATGTTTAGATCGCCAACATGATGGTCAAGCGAGTTTTGGTGGATACAGGAAGCTCGGTCAACATTTTGTATAAATCTTCACTGGAAAGAATGAAATTATCAGTGCAAGATTTGGAACCATGCAACCAAACCATTTATGGTTTTTCCGGCGAAGGACTCGCACAAACTGGGTCAATCAAACTTCCAGTCACAGTAGAGGTTGCACTTGCGAACAGGACATTACTCGTTACTTTCATAGTAGTTGATTATCCTTCTGCATATAATGCTATGATTGGAAGGCCCATTCTAGTCGATATGCTGGCAGTGACCTCAATATGGCATTTGACCATGGAGTTTCCAGCTGATGTAGGAATTGGATGTGTGTTAGGAAACCAACGAGAAGCACGGGAATGTTATAATTTCTTGATAAAAAAAGCAAAAAGAGGTGGACTGGGGGAAAAAGCTAAGAAAAGGTTGCTGGTAACAAATGAAACACAAGCCTAATCAGGCGAACACGTCACCAAATAGGGTGTTGCCCAAAGTGAGGATAGGGACTTAGATCCTCACTTTGGGGATTTTGAAGAGAACGTTAGACCCGTGGATGACCTTGAGGAGGTCCAATTAGAAGAAGCAAATCCGACCAGGGTTGTGAAAGTCGGTTAAAACTTAGAGACAACAATAAAAAACAAACTGGTGGAATTTTTGAAGGAGCACCAGGAGGTGTTTTCCTGGTCGCATAAAGATATGGTTGGGATAGACACAGCGGTGATCAGACATATCTTAAATATAGACAAAAACTTTCCACTTGTACAACAAAAAAGAATGCTACTCGACAAAGACAGATCGAAGGCTCTAAAAGAAGAAGTCGAGAAGCTGAAGGAAAATGGATTCATCAGGGTAGCGTTTTATCCATCTTGAGTCTCTAATCCTGTACTAGTTCCCAAGCCTAATGGAAAGTGGAGGACGTGCGTGGATTTCACAAACCTTAATAAAGCCTACCCGAAGGATTGTTTCCCACTTCCAAGAATCGACCAGCTGGTTGATGCTACATCAGGGCATGAAATTTTATCATTCATGGATGCATACTCTGGATACAATCAAATCAGTATGCATCCACCTGATGAGGATCACACTAGATTTTGAACAGATACGAGACTTTACTATTATATAGTAATGCCATTCGGTTTGAAAAACGCTGGTGCAACTTACCAGTGACTGGTCAACCATATGTTCAAAGAGCTGATCGGCGTTAACATGGATGTATATGTTGACGGCATGCGTGTGAAGTCAAAGAAGGTCGAAGAACACATCAAGGACCTGCAAGAATGCTTCAATATCTTGAACAAATATCAGATGAAGTTGAACCCTCTCAAGTGTTCCTTTGGTGTTGGATCAGGAAAATTTCAGGGATTCATAGTAAACTCACGAGGAATCAAAGCTAATCTCGAAAAAATTCAGGCACTGATCGAGATGCAGTCTCCTGCCAAGATTAAAATTGCAGCCCTGAGTAGATTCATATCCAAGTCAATGGACAAGTGTGTTCCATTTTTTAACCTACTCAGGGGAAACAAGAAGTTTGAATGGACAGAAGAGTGTGAGCAAGCCTTTCAGGCGCTAAAATCCCACATGTCGCAACCAAAAATCTTGTCCAAATCGGTCGAAAAAACAAACTTTGTTCATCTACTTGGCAATCACAGAGTATGCTGCTAGTGCTGTTTTAATCAGAGAAAAAGACAACATTCAGAAAGCAATATACTATGTAAGCAATAGGCTAGTGAGGGCAGAATTACTGTATCCACCCATAGAAAAGTTGGCCTATTGCTTGATTCTAGCCTCTAGAAAGCTGCAACCCTACTTTCAAGCTCACCCCATCGTGGTACTCACCGACCAGCCCTTTCAAGTCTTGCAAAAACCAGAAGCCGTTAGTCGGTTATTAAAATGGGCAGTTGAACTAGGACAGTTCAAAATTTCCTATTCTCCACGAGCAGCTGTGAAAGGACAAGCTCTAGCAGATTTCGTCGCAGAATTCACCGGAATCCCAGTTAGCGAACCGATGGAAGAAACTGAAAGTCAAAACCAAGCTCCTCCCTAGAAGTTGTTCGTAGATGACTCTTCCAACAAGCACAATGCATAAGTGGGTTTGATTTTAATCACACCCGAAGGACATCTTTCCACTGTGCAATTAGATTTAACTTTACGGCGTCAAACAATGAAGCCGAGTACGAAGCTCTGCTCGCAGGATTAAGACTAGCTAAGGACATGGATATAAAGTCACTAGAAATATATAGCGATTCCCAGCTAGTAGTTAATCAAATTATGGGAGAGTATCAAGCTAGGGGTCCCAGGATGGTTGCTTATTTGAATAAAGCAAAGGAATTATTGGCACAATTTGAAAATTATACTCTCCAACAAGTGCCTCGCGATCAGAATTCAAAAGCTGATGCCTTGGCCAAGTTAGCAAGTGCGAAAGATGCCGACGCCTTGAGCATAGTACCAGTTGAACATTTGTTGGCACCGAGCATTCAAATACAAGAATCCTCACTAGTGATTCAAGCGACGGACACGTGGATGATGCCCATCATTGAATATCTCGAACAGGGATTGCTTCCAGCAGAAAGAAACAAAGCAAGGATGCTTCAAAGACAATCGACTCGATTTATTCTGATCGATGGAATTTTGTATAGAAGAGGGTACTCAATGCCTTTTTTATGGTGTGCTTCTAAGGAGAAATCCAAGAAACTGATGCAAGCGGTCTATGAAGGTTTCTGTGGAGATTACACTGGGGGTAGAGTTTGTCGAAAAAGATTCTAAGGCAAGGGTATTTCTGGCCTACCATGAATGAGGACTCTATGGATTTTGTTAGAAAATGTGACAAGTGCCAGAGATTCTCCAAGATACCGCGAGCAACCCCAAATGAGCTCAAACAGAAGCAAAGCCCGTGGCCATTCACAGTATGGGGAATTGATCTGATCAGGTCTTTACCTGCTGGAAAAGGGACTGTCAAGTATGCAGTAGTTGCTGTTGACTACTTTACAAAGTGGGCCAAAGCTGAGCCACTAGCAACAATAATGACCAAGAAAGTATTGGAATTTTTTGTCAAGAACATCATATGTCGATAGGGGTTGCCAAGGAAAATTGTCTCTAATAATGGCACACAATTTGACAGTGATCTTTTCACTGATTTCTGTGAAAGACATGGAATTATCAAAAGTTTTTCATCGGAAGCTCATCCACAGGAAAATGGACAAGTCGAGGCCGTTAACGAGACTCTGAAGGACACACTGAAGAAAAGGCTCGAAGAAGCAAAATGGGTGTGACCTGAATAATTACCAGAAGTACTCTGGTCATATAGAACATCCCACCGAACAACAACAGGCCATAAGCCATTTTCCTTGGCCTATGGGTATGAAGCCATGTTGCCTGTTGAGCTAAATCCACCATCACATGGAAGGCTAACATACGACTAGAGCACTAATGACCAATTATTGATGGAGTCTTTGGACTTGGTCAACGAAAGGCGCGAGCAGGCTCAACTTCGAGTAGCAGCTTACCAACAAAAGGTCACTCGATATTTTAACTCTAAAGTACGTGAAAGAAAGTTTAACGTGAGGGATTTGGTACTTAGAAGAGTTTTTCTCAACACTCACGATCAAACTGCCGGAGTGCTCAGACCAAACTGGGAAGGTCCGTATCAGATTGAAGAAATCCTTCAACCATGCACATATAAACTTGCTCGCTTAAATGGAGATCTCATTCATCACTATTGGAATGGAGAACACCTGCGCAATTATTATCAATGAACAATTCTTTTTAAAGAATTGGCTTGTATTAATTTTACTTTTACAAGTTTATGAATAAGGGCTAGTCAATTATATGACTGTCCGCTTACAAGTGTAAGATCAATTTTTGATCACTTGTACAGACACGATTTTTGTCCATTTATTACGAGAAATAAAAGGAATTGTACGCAGCCAGTTGTTCTTGCCAATTATTGTATTTATTACAAGTATTTGCTCATTACACGTGTTGTTGTGCTATATTATCGTTTTAATTATAAGTACGTGAGCAGTAATGTTCGCACAAGACTTGGTCATGGAAAGTGACCGAGAACCTTAAGCTCCTCGCTCACTTAGGGGGCATATAAGTTACTAAGCAAGCAAAGCATATCAACATGCATATGTAAACACACGAGCAAAATAAGGGAAAGCATACTACGACACTTAGAGTATTTTTCAAAATTTTTGGTTTAATTTTGTAAAATCAAAACAAAGTGTTATGATAAGTTTGGTCATATGAACATATGTTATAATAATAGCAATTTCTGCTCAGATGTAATTAAAAATTAAAAGAAAAGCTGCCTTACGCAGCAAAATTGTTTCAACATTACGAACCGTTGTTCGTATGTTTTAGTTACAATTTTTTTAGAAAAATTATTATAAATCATTGTGCAGCTGGAGGAGGATCTGGCTGAGATTGCTGGTCGACTGTTGTCCCCGCATCCTCTTCAGCACTTTCGATGTCAGTCGCCAAGGAGATTTCAGGAGATTCCTGTGCGTTCTTCACCTCTTCTAGGCGAGCAGCGCACTTTGCAAGTTCAACTTGCCTCATCTGCTCGGAAAGGTAGTCAAAGTTCACCCCTGGGTTGTTCTTCCAAAACAAATAGAAGCAATTGAAGGTTGCTCCTTTGAACTTCTCCAAGTTCTGGGAATCGGTTTCCTCGAGCGGCATGACCTGCTCCTCCAGCTTAGTGGCCTCCTTCATGCTGGCCGCCAGGTCCTCTTGGAGTTTGGTTGCTTCTTTGAAGTTGTTCTCTGAAGCCTCCTTAAACTTTTCTTTGGCAGCAACAGCTTTGGCCAACTCCCCTTGGCACCTCTTCAACTCCTCGGTTAGGCTGGCAACTTTTTTCTCAGTCGCCTTAGCCTTCTCCTCGCATGCCTTGATTGCCTCGGCATGTTTGGCATTGATCTCCTCAAAACGACGCCAGCCAGTACTCACAGTCAAGATACCATGCGAACAAGAAGATAGTAAAGTTGTTAGTAGCAATAAAAGGAAATGTTGGTAAACTAAAGCACAACATGGATAAAACTTACACTGAGTATTTCGTTCAGCCCGTGGCTGAGAATCTGGTTAGTGTTCATGGTGGGGAGGTTGGCGAAGGCTTCCTGGCTGCGGCTGTGCTTCGAAAATTGTTGCAGCTTGTCGTAGGCAGAGCTGCAGGCAGTGTTCAGTAGAGCATCAGCCGAATTTTTTCTTGTTTGCTCAGGAAGAGTGGTATTGCGAGGAGGTGGAGGAGGGGTCGTGGTCCTGGATGGAGTGGGTGCTGGAGGATCTTCTGTTCGAGCCCCTTTTCTGGAGGGATCATTGCTGCTCTCCCCAAGATGCCTCTTGCTCGGTTTCTTTTTGCCGACAGGAGCTTCAACATTGATGTACATGTTGAAAGCATCTTCAAAAGCATGACTACAAAACAAAAACAAACAATCAGACAAAGTAGTTTGGAAAAGTAATGAAATAATGGAAAGGGAAATTCTAAGTAGTATACCCGAACTATTATTACTGATCGATATATTATTTATAAAACTACTGCTACACTCACTATCTGCCTCGAAGAAGTCCGAATTAAAATGACTGGTCGTAAATTTAAAGTTGTCGTCCCTATCAAATAAGTGACAAGGGATGGGCAAGCTATCTAAGAATGATAAGTCTATACCGTTCTCGGCAGATGACTCAAGTATAGGGTCGGTATACTCCGGTAGTTTTTATTTTCCCCTCCCATGGTGGGCAGGGGCAGCAGCAGCCCGAGGGTTGCTGAGTGTTTCTCGAATGGTCACTCCCGTTGGTCGTCGCCTCTGGGGTTGTGACACATCTTGCTGTTGCTCGGGGATTTCCTCTCCAGTAGCACTCCCTACGGTGGATTCCCTCACTTCTTGATGAGGTTTTAGAAGGCCGACCAGCCTTAGATTGCTTTTGGTTACCAACTCCATGACACTCTTCTCTATATTCATCATACTCACTAAAGCTGTGGCCCTTATCTCCATTTTTGGAGTGGGGTCTAGTCAGTGCCGTGGACCTAGGCGCACCACCAATTTGCTAAGGACAATGAAAGGAAAAATCGACACAAATAAACGACCAGAAGGTCCGACCAGAGATTGAAAAATTTACCTCCTCGAGTGAAGGCCAGGTTGTCAGTGACAAGGTCTGTCATAAGGAAGTACTCCTGAAAGTATTTTCCTACGTTGGATTTGTAGGTAACATCATTCTGGAATATGCGAGCAGATTCCTGGTGGAAAAAGTGGAAAAACCCCATGTTGTTCTGGCTGGGGTTGGATTTGAGATAGAACAAGTAGTTTATCTCGTGTGGTGTAGGCACATGCCATTTTTTATGGTTGTAAAGGATATAGAGTGCTGATAGTACTCTATATCCATTGTGTGTTATTTGAAAGGGGGAGACCTTGAAATAATTGGCCACCCCTTGGAAAAATTCGTGCAAGGGAAAAATTGCCCCTACCTCGATATGAAATCTCGACCAGGCACTGAAGGCACCTCCAGACACGTTTTCCCTTTGGTCGGATGTGGGTTTGTGTAAAGTAATTCTAGGAAGTCCATACTTCTTGGAATACTTGGCCACCATCCTGGTCGATATGACACTAGGAGGGGCAACATACCAGTCCATTTCTGCTCGGGGGCCATCGCGAGGGTAGGCTTTTGGCTATATGTCTGGTGGTGAGAAATTTAGAGGTTGAGGGTCATTTGATGGACCCTCACTATTGGTTGTTGGTTGGTTAGAAGGAGAATTGGTGATTTTCTTTTTCTTACGAGCTGTGTATTTGACATGACCCGTGTGTGGCTGACTGTCTGAAGGACTGGTCGTGGGATATTGATGTGAAAATGAAGGCTCGGGGAAAGGAAAGGAAGGCTGTTCTTGATCCTCGAATAGCAACGCGAGAAGATCGTCGTCTATTGGTCTCTCACCTCCCCAAGGATCGTGCATGAATATCTGAGAAGAGCAAATGGGAAGTGAGAATCTACGACCAATAGATAAAAGAAGATAAATATAAGGATAATGTTGCTCCTGATATAACACACTACAAACATGCGAGCAGTTTAAAAAAACAGATTAAAAAGCGAATGTAAAATTTTTTTTTGAAAAAACTTTTTGACTCCGAATACAGGTGGAAAAAACCCGGTTTTTCCGAAAACAATAAAATCGAATTTTCACTTTGATTTCGGGCCCTAAATCAATACTCCTATGTCCCACATTAATTTCTAAACTTCACCTAGTATTTCATACTACCTAAAATCCCTCTTCCAGCATGTTTCTATATATATTTGTATGAACCCGATTACCTGAATAATTTTTTCTCAGGAACAATGGAGGCACAATAAGAAAACTCACGAAATTTATTCTAGATTGCATAAAAGAGAAGGTGGCTTCAAAACTTACTTGGATTACGGTTTGCAGAGGAATCACGAAGGTTGTTGCTCGAAGCTAGTCGAAGGTGTCTCGGATCACAGAGGTTTTCTGGATTTTTTTCTTGAGAATTTTTTCTGAGTTCTTGAAGAGAAAGAAAACTTTGGTAAAAAGTGAAAATTGGAAAGGTGATATATTTATACTGATCGTGGTGCTGTTGAAAAGTAATGATGGGAGTGAGATTTCGATGTGTGGGAAATCGCAATAACCGTAGAAATATTTTTGGGAAACTGTAAAAGTCATGATTGCTTACTTTTTTTAAAAGGTGCTGACAGATGTGACAGGTCAGACGAATGGCTGGTCGAGTAAGTTTATTAAATGATGGTCGCAGTAAAATAAACTTGGGGGGCAAATGTTTACCCAAAAAAGATTCATTTGATGACGTGGCAAGATTAGTACGCACGTGAGATGCACGTGACTATTTAAGTGGTTATGTTCTGGTCGACTATCGACCATAGGAGAATTCGTACAGTAGAGGGCATATTTCATAGGCGACCAGGGTTGGTCACAATATATCAGATATTTTCTAGAGATATTTGATCTTGCATTTACATAAAAAGTGTAATTTCCATCATTATTTTGTATTAAATGTAATCAAGGCCCATCGGCCCATAGGTAGATCCTTGAGCCTATAAATAAGACTCAAAGGGCTCATGAGAGGGATCTTTAGAGATAGAGAGAGAGAGAAAATAATTGTTCTTACACAATTCTTTGTATCTATTAATGAACTTGTGAAACTTGGTAAACCCTTGTGAAACTTGGTAAACCCTTGTTTACTGATTGCAGGTTCTCATTACATTAATAAGAACACTAAGTGGACGTAGGTCATTACCATTACTTGGGACTGAACCACTATAAATCCTTGTGTCATTTACCTTCTTGACTTGAATTCAACTAATTTTTGTTGTTTTATTTGACTCCATGTCGTTGACCAAATCAATGGTCAACAATAGTGTAACGGTCTTGGTTACCCACGGCGTTACAATGTCCCTTGTTTCAAGAGAAGTCATGATTATTTATTTTTTGAAAAAAAAGGAATTTTATGTATAAAGGGAAGAGATTCAAGAAATAAGTTTGGGGGAGAGAGTGGTGTGGTTATGCATTCAAAAGAAGAAAAAAAAAAAGCAAAACAAAATAAAAAAGGAAGAGAAGAGAAGTCCATAAAGAAGTTTGGGGTTTTTTAGGGAGAGGAAAAAAAATATACCTATACATAGAAATACAAAGAAAGGGAGAAAGAAAATAAAAAAGAAAGGTTGGGGAAATTATTTCAAATCGAAAAAGAAAAAAGTTAACAAAATTTGAAAATAAATTTCCTTCCCTTGAATTAAGTTGATGACTTGATTTTTATAGAATTTCATGATAATCTCTTGTTTTGCTGTCATATCTTATCCTTTCTTTCATACGCCAAAACTCGAGCCTAACATTTCAACCTATAAAAGACCTTTTGATCATTTGTGTTGCCTATGCTTACATTAGTGGAAAGATGATTGAAAATCAAGCATATGGAGTCATATAAAAAAGGGAATTTACTCATTTGGTACCCTATATTTTTGAAAAGTATCATTTTGGTATCCTCTATTTTCAATAATACTCATATGGTACCCTGTATTTTAAAATTATACATATTTGATACCCTAGACTCAGATTTGATAGATAAAATTTTGTCAATATGATCAAACTGTCATCAGTTATATGTAATTAAGTAATTAAATTTAAATTTGGAACTTACATAATTGACAACAGTTTTATTAAATTAGTAAAATTTTATTAATTAAATTTGAGTTTAGGGTACCAAATATGTATTATTTTAAAATATAGGGTACCATATGAGCATTATTGAAAACAGAAGGTACCAAAATAATACTTTGCAAAAACACAGGGTACCTAATGGTTACCTACCCTATAAAAAATGATAATGAATAACAAATATATCCATGCTATAGAGATCTTGTATGATTGAATGTCTGCAAAAGCCTATTCAGGTAGTGAAAATAACTTGGTGTGAAAGGTTATATACACACACTTCAAGAATTCATCAGGATTGTCAAGAAAGTTTGTGAAGCAGTATTCTCACTTCGTAGTATTTGTTTGATCTTGAACCATATATATTATGCAATCTTTGAGGCAGCATTCCTCCGACCCTGGAGAAGGGTAGCCAAGTGTCAAGCACAACGATCCTAGACCACAAATAGCTTTCTGACACCCACTCTCACATGGATCGTGATGTCGACTTCATACAAGCGGCTAAATGACTATCCCACAACGTCACTTAACATGGGAAAACGTGCAGCTACCACTCTGACAGTGTCAGAGACATTTCTCCTAAAAAATAGTGGGCTGCCATTCCTCACAATGGGCCCACCAAGATACGCGAGAGTCCATCAGCTCATTTACTGCAAGAATGTTTTTTTATCTTGTAATAAATCCTCATTAAGGGAGAATAATTGTAGTTAGATCTAAGTAATGAGCTTAATTGCCCCCATCAACTTATAAATAGGGCTAGGGCACACATTGTAAATGATCTCAATTCCTACTTTTAGAGTTAGCATATGCGCTGCCTGAAACCCAACAGAATTTGAGTTGTGCAAGTTCTTAGCATCCTTATACAAGTGACTCGTAGACTAAGGTTAATTAATAACTCGAACCACGTAAAAATTTGTGTTCAATCTTCTTTTCTTTAAGCTTTAGTTGTCAGCGAAAAAACTTGTCAATATAGGTACAAAATACCCATGATATTATTCAAATCACATCACAATGATTGGAGAATAAGCTTGTTTATTCTTGTTAGAAGATAAATGTTATTATAATTTCTTATTTAGTTACACAGTCATACTATTTGTACATACACGACACTTATATATAATGTATAATGTATTTATTATGTATTATATATTATTATAATAATAATATTTGATAACATTTGAATTTATATTAATATAATTAATAAATATCTAATTTTGTATTAAATATTATTATAATAATGATATTTTATAATATTTAAATATATATTAATATAATTAATAAATATTTATTTTTAATTAGTTTTAAAAGTATAATGAACCGTTAATACTATTTTATATATATATATATATATGTATGTATGAAAGAGATGTTATACATTTATTGGCATTCAAACTATCAATAAAAAGTAATAAAGTTTAATATAAAATATATTTAACTGTTTATTTATGTGATTATCTTTATGTTAACTTTACTGATATGCCGTGAAAAAGAGAAAGAACCAAATATAATCGAAAAATTGAAATTGTGTGTTTTTTTAATGAAATTGATAAATATTTAAAAACAGAGCAAGCTTCCTTGTAGTTTTCCTAAATTGATGCCAATGGTATCATGACTAGGACATGATCTTTTTCTCTGAAAAGATTAAGGAGATTAGAGGAATCATAGGTTGTTTCATTGCAACTTTCCTTGTTCAAAATATCCCATTTTATGTGAACATTTTAAAAGTTGTCTACGATTAATTATGTATTGCCAAAAGCCAACTAAACATTCGTACATAGGATTGAACGATTTAATTACCTTGTTTTATTTATTTATTAAAATAATCAACATTTCATTGAAAATAAATAAAGTGGAAATACTTAACAATAATGGAAAATCTTCCATTCATGCAAGTTTACCATCAATTTTTAGTGCATGCGCAACCAATTTATAAGCAGTCTTAATAGTTGAATGACATACATGAATTATGAATGCCTTAAAAAATAGATAATAAACTTGTTCAATACTCTAACGAAAATCCAAATTCATTACAATACAATAATTTGTTAGAGAAAGCATAGACTAAAACAAAACAATCAGTATTTTTAAAATGTAAAAGTAGCCCGAGTAGACAATACCAATTCAAAACAACCATCAAAACTACAACTTTTGCTTTGATGATATGAAAACTCCTACAAGAAACAATATAACACTAAAACTCCTACAAGAAACAATATAACACTAAATGAGAACAGATATAAATGTAACCCATAAAATCTACGTAACATTTATTAATTAAATTTGTAAAATAAAAAACTATAATTAGAAAATTTTGATTAAAGAAACATATATTTATTAAATATAAATCAATCAATCTGTAAATTCCTTACACAAAAATTGAAAGGAAAACTCTTCGTAGTACTGATTTGATAAACTAAAGAAGTTAAAATATAAATATCTCAATATATCAAGAGAAATTTATCTGTAAGTTGTTGCCATTATCCAAGTTCACTAAATTCCCACTATCGTACAAAAACGAAATAAGACAAAACATAATATAATAGACACACTCTCATTGTCTTACAAAAACGAAAAAAAAACATAATAGACTTAGAACAACAAATACTAACTAAAAAAATTGAATCCGACACCGAAGGCCAAGACTGATAATTTTGAAATAGATCATAAAGGCACTGAGAAGTTAGACATAGTTCAAGATGTTCCTTTGATAAAAATAAACAACACATTAAATTGTATTTATAGATATAGATTAAGGTTAATTACCTTGTTAATTTAAGAGAAATGTCCGGATATCTTAGGAGAATTATTAGCAAAGAGGGCTTGTAACTCCCATTCAACTAAAAAGGTAGGTATTGATACCATAATTGACATGATACCATAATTGACAAAGTTGCTTGCAGCATATATAAACATTTATTGTTTTATTAATACAATTATTAACATGAACCCAATATTTGGGGATATTTTACAAATTAATACAAAAAAAGTCTGTTTTTTCTTCTTAAAAAACACTTGAATTTTTTTTAGTTATGTGCTAAAATAAAAGTACTTGCAAAATAACCGAGTAAAATAATGACACACTCAATCACTCATGAAGATAACTGTTGACTTTGGTAAAAAGTATTAATATATAAATCAATTTGGAATACTAAAGTCTTTTGAAGACATAGATATCATAAAAAAAGTCTTTTAAAAAATATACTTTTGTGGTGGTTTTTTACACCTGGTTTTTTTTTTTTAAATATTATTTGAAGTTTTCGAAAAATACGTTTTTAAAATTCTATATTTACAAAAATACTATGTCAATGAAACAATTAAAAAATAACAATAAGACAATAACTAAACATTAACTCTATTTTAAAAAAAAATCAAAATATATCTTAAAACAACTAAACAACAAATAGACAACAACACAACAACAAAAAAAACTATAAATAAACTTAAACAACTAAAAACCAACATGAAAACAACTATACATAAAATCTAAATAGTACAAAAACAACAATAAGACAACAGCTAAACATTAACTCACTGCATACTACACACATTTAAAAACAACAAAAGAAGAACAACTAGAAGTCAATTCATTGCATACTAACATGCTTTTTATATAAAAAAATCAAAATATATCTGAAACAAATAAACAACAATTAGATATCAACACAACAACTAAAAAACTATATATAAACTTAAAACAACTAAAAATCAATGTGAAAACAACTATACATAAAAGTTAAACAACACAAAAACAACCCCACAACAACACAATGCAACTCATTACATTTTAAAAAAGCAACACACTGCAATAAAATATAAAAAAAATAACTTAAATGCAACACGACAACAACCTTACAACAACTATATATATATTTCAATGATCAAAAGCTTGATAAGCAAGTAGTAAAAGATAAACTAGTTTTATCATTCCCAAATATTGATGTTAGCCTCTATTGTTTCTTATACGATCATTTGACCTTCACAAAATACACACACAAATAATACCATACTACCCCCCACTCAATAAATCAGTAAATGAATTATTTAAATTCACTAACACAACAGTCCCGTATAGATTTTTCATCGAATACTATACATGCATATCATAAAACTTAAAATATTACTCAAAACTAAAAAACACCATCAACATACATAAATAAATTATTAACTCCCAAGCACTATATGGGAATCGAACGAAGAAGTTGATCCATGCTATTTCAAAATATAATAAATCCAACTCCATACAAATCAAACCCCTTAGCAAAAAAAAATCGCCTAAACCACTTTACAAACCCAATCACAATAATAAACAAAATAGCAAAAAATCCTCTACGATTCTCAGACCAAATCAATCAACACAACCAACAACCAAATATTATTAAATTCATTTTTACTTTAAATTAAACTTAGCTGAAATTATACATCACAAGTAAAGCTTTTCTAAATGGACACCTCCCCTATTTGGACGTTCAGACCACTACTATTTCAATCAACTACAACGACGAATACCTGTCCTTGATCTTCAAAGAGATGAATTGGCTTGAACCACAACTATGGAATAGTCTCCTGAAGCGTAAGGCTTGAAGCCCATATGCCATAGAAGCTCATCACCACCATTTCCAACTCCAAAGCACCTCTCCAATGGCCGCTGGCAAAGCTCCAATATTTTTCTCGATATATGACTTTCTTCTTCGGCAGAGGAGTGGAGGGACATAGGCGGAAGGTCTAAGCTACGCGAAGGCTAGTTCCCTGGTTAGCAGAGTTTGATGCCTCCTCATCGAAGAAAATGAAGACGTCATATAAGTATGTATAAAAAAACTTTGAACCGTAAAAAAGAAAAAAAAACCGTACTTTAGTATAAATGTAATTTTTTCTTAAATTTTAGTGATGCACGTAAATTTCTCAAAAAATTATATTAGAGCATCTCTAAAAACCAATCCAATTGTATTCATAAAAATTATGCTAAATTTGACACAAATTTAATTTGCAATAAATTTTATATTTTTTATTTATTACAGTGTCACCCATTATTACAGTTTACTAATTAACAACGACTAACCATATAACATTTTTTTAATAATTATTAATTAATTAGAGTACTTAATTTGGACAATAAAAATGATAAAAAGGTAGGATAAAGGTAAAAAAAGGTCAACCCAAAGACGTTAAAATAATACTTTCAAAAATAAAAATAAATTAAAAATAGGGCCCACGGAAGCTTGTAATATTTTAATTGAAATTAAACAGTGAAACAGTCATATTATGAATTATGTATATAAAAATGAAAGCAATATTAAATTAAGAATCAAAGAAAGTATGTGAATATATACATTAGCCTTTGAAGGTATAAATATCAGTGTGCAGAAATAAAAGTACAGGAGTAAAATCAAACCGTGGCCCGGACCGACATGCTTCGTGGCACATCCGGATCCAATGAGGTCCCTTCACCATCATTTTTCTCTAGCTTTGGCAATTTAATGGAAGACATTCTACTAGAAAAACTCAACGAGAAATTCCACCGGTCCGACTTAGTCAACCAGTCCAACCGTCAACCGAACCGCCCACCTCTGCCACTCCTCGAACTATTTGCTCTAGGCAACACCAGTAGACTCGTGGCCCGTTCCAATTGACGATGCATTATCTTTTTTCTCACATCGGTCGGTAACCTCAGAGTGAATCGCTCTGTGTTATCTCCCGGTTGGAGCAACGACTGAGACCGCCCAAAAAATCTACGCCTCCTGCTTGATTGAGATTCATGTGGACGGTTACGATTTAAAGTCTCTTTCAAATTTGAAACTTCTGGTTCCATAACGGGCACTGACGTCGGAAGTTGTTCCTCTATGGTTCCTTCTTCAACCGCCGGTTCCACTACAGCGGCACCGTTTTGGGATTCGATGTCTATCTCGGTGAGGAGCTCTAATCTGTGGAGGGACTCGTCGGGTTCGGGTACTAGATTAGCTCTGCAAACGGGGCAAGTGGTGTGTGACTCGAGCCACATATCAACACACTCGGGGTGGAAAACGTGATCGCACTTGGGGATTAAACGCAGCGTTTCGTCGTCTTTGAACTCGCACAAACACACGGCACACTCCAGCGCCCCTTTCCCGATCTTGAGTCCTATCACCGCAGAATAATCAAGTGTCGGGAACGTCTCAAGCACCGCCGCATCGAGTCCACGCGCATTCCTCCTACTAGATCTTCCAGTTGCAGCTCCGAGTCTGACACTGTTCTCTGCTCCCTGCGCATTGGAGCAGTATACAGTGTAGATGGCGGCGAAGAATCCTATAAAGAAGAACACGGACATGAAGACCCCGAGGAAGACTGACAACGATGTATTGAATTGCTTAATCGCAGACGGGTCATTTTGGGAATTTCCCGGTGGCTGAGCTCCGACGTAGGGTAACTCCGCTGGCAATAAAAGTGACACAAAAGGAAGAATTTTAATTGAGTAGGTCATAGTGTTAGGTAGTAAAGTTGGAGATGGATATTTAGGCTTGGGGCTGAGAAAATTAAGGAAAGCAAATATAAAATGTATGTAAAGCAAGTGGCTTATAATAATGAAATATATAAGAGACTAGAGAGAATAGTCGTGTATGGTGGGCGATGTGACCAACGCGGTCCGTGGGGATGGTTTCCTTGAGTTCTTACTCTTCCGAGTACATTAGTAGTCAAAATAAAAAATAGTAAAACTTGGAGGCAAGATGATTGAGACACCCATTTCGGTAACATATGCAAGAACCACCTTGTTAAAGATTATGCTTGCTTGGTCGAGATGCTAAGAGAAGAAATGAGAATTATCTCTAGTTGATCTATTACGAAAGAATGAATTGTTAGATTTAATGTTAATCTAGATGCATAACAATCATAATGCAAAATAAACAGATTGTTATATATAAATTAATATGACCGAATATGTGTACCTCCAGCCATTGCTATTGATAATCTCGATCTATAAGCTTTAGATCTACAAAAGAAAAGAAGAGAAATTAGAATGAGTACACGAGCTTCCAAGCTCTCACTAACTCTTTTAGATAGAGTTACTAAAAGACACAGAATAAGCAGTGAGCTTGGGGACAGGTACCCTATATTTATAGGGTGAGACATTCCATCAGAGTTTGTGCCACAAATTGAGATATTCTCTCAATCAGTTGGGATATACAAAATCGGGTTACAAATAATGTTGATCATTAATTAGAATATTTGCCAATAAATATGTTACACCCAAATCTCGAGAATAAATAAATAGCCTCGAAATGTAGGCTTGAAATGGTTAAGCTCGTAAATAACAAGTGTTGGCTATACACTTGTATAAATTGACATGATTCCAGGCCTGGTCAGTTATTAACACTTGAGTATGAGTGACACTGTTCGAGCTTAAGTTGCAGGCTCGAAGGCACTGATCTTCTCCGAAGAGTGAGGTCGGCAATGTCCCTAGATGAGAAGGGGGTTGACTAGAATGACGAGCTCGAAGTCTGGATCAGTCTCGAAAAGCACATCAGCCTTACAATCGAGCTTAGTGACGCGTTATGTACGTGACAACTGTTAGGAAATCTCTATTCCTTAGGAATTTGTTATTATCAGATAATTTAATCCATAATATCATGAGATATTATGTAATTAATGCATTTATTTGTATTTATTTCAAATTTAAATGATTGATTGTAACTTCTCGAAATAAGGGGAAGATATTCTGTCAACCCGGTCTATAAATAGCCTGGGGAATTTCATTTGTAGTCACGCACAAATTGTACTAGAGAATACTCTGTCAAATTGCTTTATGAAAAAGCTTTAAGAGAGTATTAAGATAAATAATATTGATTCGCGGACTAGGTAGATTTTAACTGCAGAACCACGTAAAAAGCTTGTGAATTCTTTTTTTTTTCTACAACATTGTTTAGTGCTCTTCATATCTAAGTTGACAAAAAAACGACGTCAACAGTTTGGTGCTTTCATTGAGAGCATTAAACAAATTTCTGCATTGTTTAATCATAAACCTCCTGCACAACATCAGTGGTCGCTATGAACAATCCTAGAACTGGTGGGCGACCATTGCCACAAATCCCTGATGAACGAACTCCTCAGGCTGAGAACTACCCTGTGAAGGCCTAGGAAGCAGCCTATGGCAGATCAGGGCCCGGATGAAGGAAGTGCATTGTTCGACTCCAGGGGGCCACTTGTTCCAATCCCCACGCCCGACGAGGATTTATACTATAATCTTGAAAGATACGTGCCCATTGTAGAATTAGAGAATCGCAGACTGCGCGAACAGCTGGCCAAAGCCACACGGTGTAACGAGGAATTGGCTAGGCAAGCCGCTGAAGCACAGCCACATCCTCGGAGGACCAGAGGGCATCCCCGCGGGTGTACGACCGCCAGAATGGCCGAGCAAAGGGCCCAACAAGCTCAGCTGAGGCCTAGGGAAAATACAGGCAACTGTCGCCTTGGGAGAAACACTCAAAATGATACTAGTGGAAACCCTACGATAAATGTAACTGCTGGAACGGGGAATAACCGAGCTCCCTCAGTAGCTCGGAATAATAACTCTAAGCCTGTCAGGAATAACCGGGAGCCAATCTGAGCAAATTCTGGACCTTCCAGGCCCAACAATGGAAGGCCCCCGCCATCGCCAATAAGGCATCCTCTGTCACCAATTAGGCACCCATCTCTGGTTCGAGAGGCACCCCAGCCAGCTCCTAATGGGAACCGGATGGGGGAACGAGCACCTCAAAGACCTTCTCGGAGTGGTAGCCGTGATAGGAACCACATGTGTAATGCCCCAAAATCCCTAATGAGGTTTAATGGTTGGTTTAGGAGGGCCATAATTGATTTATTATGCCATTATATGATTATATGCATGTTTATGTGAATTATATTATTATGTGATGATAAATGCATGCACTTGGGTCCATTTTTCATTATAAGGGCATTTTAGTAATTTGGCATGTTGAGGGCATATTTGTCTATTTTCATGCATGTTGGTGATTATTGATGAGGCCACATTATAATGTTGATTTGTTAGACGATCGTTGAATACAAGTTAGCGATTTGTTCATAACGGGGTTATTTTCCGGGATCGGGGTGAGTCTCGGGGTAATTTGATGATTAATACATTATCGGGAATTATAGGTGTTATCCCCAAAACCTCGTCCAATGACGTGGAAATTGGATGGACAAGTGGCAGGGCATGTAATGACCCACTAATCTAGACTCTTGGACCATTATCGAACTATACATACAAATTCTTACTAAAACATACATTTGCGAAAATACCATAATTTATTATAAACTTGTAGAAACAAAGGTTACTTTCATAAAATTAAGTAGGATCTGGGTACCCATTGTCTTTAAAACAAAAATAACTTAAGTGAAAAGAGTTACATAGAAAATGCGGAAAATACATTTAAAACCATAAAAAACATAAACAAGACTACATCCTCGAATCGAATAACGCTCGGCTCCTTGACTCCATTCACCATCGATACACATCCTCTAAGCGTCACGAATCTTTCTGCCTTTAAAGCTTATTTCCTGCACATAAACAGAAAGGAATGAGCCTAATGCCCAGCAAGGAAAAATCTAACACATATTCATACACATCAATTTCATAATAACGTAAAGACATATCATAACATAACACATAAGATAACATAAACATAAACATAAACATAAACATAAACATAAACATATAGATTCTAGCCTATTTTCCTTACCAAAGTTACCGGGATATAATGGACTGAGTTGGGACTTTTGGAACACTCCTAAAACCATATGAGAAAGAGTGAGTCTTAAGAAGAAGAAGAAATGAAAATGAATAGGAAGACTAAACCATTGAGAATTATGCTTACCACAACTTATGTGCTTAAGAACTTGGATTCCTAACCAAAATAAGAATGAGGTTAGGAAACTGAGTAGAAGACTAAGAGAAGGGAAACATAAATCAAATGAACTAGAGTTTCGGGTTTACCTCAAAGACTTGCAAGATCAATCTAACCACAACCGAAATACTAACGAACCTCACTTCCCAAAGTGTTTGATAAGCTTATGATGTTTAAGCTTATGATTTTCCCAAACCAGGTGTTTACACTCTCACACTCACTTAGCACTAGCAGCTTCTGAACTTAGAGTAAAAGGTGAAGAAATGGCTGGGTACTAGGTCCTATTTATAGAGTTTGGGATTGAAAGTATCTTGATTTTACTTGAATAAAAATAATGGCTTTTTAGGTGAAAATCATTTGAATAATCATTCAGCAGAGGCTGAAGACTCGTTCAAAAGATGCTGGACTGTTGAAGGAGTTTGAATGGCTGAAAGGAAATGAATTCAAAAACGTTTGAAAACATACTGGAGGAGGCGATATATCGCCCCCTGTAGGCGATATATCGCCTGAGCTAGTATGCCCGAGGCGACCGTGCATCGTCTCGTGTTTTCCGTATCTACGTACTGCGATATATCGCCCCCTATAGCTGCGATATATCGGCACACGCTGAATAATTAAACACGAAATTACACATTTTTAGCTAAGTTTGAATGGAGTAAACAGCCTTGACTAAACCCTCAACGTATTCAAAGCTGCTGACTGACCCTATAACATTCAAACTTTACTCCTTATTAAATTTAATCCTAAAAAATACTTAATCCTTAATCACCATTCATAACATGTGCTTAAAATCCTATTGGTTGATGTCTAAACCTTATAATATAATAAATATAATCCTTAATATCAGTCACATTAATCAAACCTTAGGTTATACTTAATATTCTTAAACTATAGATTAAACTTAGAAAATCTATAAGTACTACTATGAGTGTCCAAATAATTCCCGGTTTGAACCAAAAATCCACAGTTACAAAGATAATGCTATAAATACTATCATACTATTATCTATCTTAGCTAAGTAAAGTTCTTGGACTCTACAGGGCATGCTCAATAAATGACACATTAATAGTGTTATTTAAAGAGGTGAAAAGGTTGAGAATTTACCTGAGGAGTTGTGATATTATTGGTCAGGAATAAGTTTAGCCGACCGGTGGTGTGCCATGCCTAACTAGTGGTGTGATTTGCCATGCCCGACCAGAAGTGTGTCATGCCCAACCAGAAGTGTGTCATGCTTGACCAGAAGTGTGCCATGCTCGACCGGTGGTGTGCCATGCCCGATCAGTGGTGTGCCATGCCCGACCAGTGGTGTGCTTTGCCTATGTCGACCAGAGGTGTGCTTGTCTATGCTGACTGGTGGTGTGTTTGCCCATGCCAACCAGTAGTGTGGTTTGGCCAACTGGTGAATTGTCTTGGTAGACCAGTCACTTTGGGGATGGATTTGGTCGGTCAACAAATCAGAATATGAGAAGTTGCCGTCTAGTGACTCTTCAGTAAAGCCTCAGTAACAACTTCAACTCAAATCATTCGCAACTGTCGCGGGAATCTCTCAGATATCCCAGAATAATAGCTATATTGTTGTAATTTGAAGTTATTTATATTTTATTAATTAAAGTTGGTTGGAAGAACCAAGGACCCCGTCAAAAGGATATTTCTGATGTACGATCCATGGGCCTATAAATAAATGGCTCATGGCATCATTTAGGGGGATCTGATCTTTTGAGACTGAAAGAACTCTCTAGTTTTGAGACTTTGGGACCGTTACTTGGGGGATTCTTGGGGCATTTTCTGAGAGAGCTTAGAGAGAGAAAGCTTGTATTCTCTAGAGAGAGAAACTCTGTATTTTTCTTTTTACACTTAAGAAACTCAATTGACTAAGGTTCATCTGATCTTGAGTATAGGCTACATATATCACAAGTCTAAGTGGATTAGGCTATTACCAACAAATTGGGGATGAACCATAAAAAGTACTTGTGTTATTTACTTTCTATTCAAGGGTATTGTTGTTTTTGCGTCTACTTGCAGTTGGCCAAAATCGTGGTCAACATTTTTGGTGCTTTCATTGAGAGTCTGAATAGAAGAAATACACTGCTATCCTACCATTATGGCACCCAAGAATACCAGTATAGTGTCCAAAAAGCTAGGTACATCAAAAGAGCCTGCTAGATCAGAAGGTCATGGAACTCAGGACCCTGAGATTGAGCCCAGGGTCTTTCTCGAGGAGACAACTCCAGAGGTCGAACAACTCCAGCAAGCCATGGGGGCTTTCCAGGAGGAGATGATGCAATTTAATGCTCGGCAGGAGTCTTTCGCTGAAGAGATGGCTAGGTAGAGAGCTGCGTTAGAACAGCAAAGGCGCGATATGGAGGCTAGAAGCGAAGAGATCAGACAACGACAGGAGGAAGTTGACCGGAGACATCGTGAAGCAGCAATTGCTCTAGAATCGGCTACCCAATTGACCCAAGCCAATGCCCAGACCGCAGCGTGAGGAGCAGCCACCTAGGGAGCAAGGAATGATAATGTTGGTCGGAGGACCGCTGGCAGAGCAAATTCTCGAGGACCGGACAGAAGTAGGAGTACCCCCTGGTCGGGAGGATGATGGGGTTCGCTCTAGAACTGCGTCAACACAAAGGGAGAACTCTAAGACCCCTTCCAGAAGTCACCGGTCGGAAACCTCCCGATCAGAGAGTTACCAATTAGATAGTAAACCAAAGCTCCTCGAGATAAAAAAAAACTCATAGCTACAAAGATGGACATGGTCGAGACGAGGGGGACAGTCATCAGACCGACCAGTCAAAAGAAAAATAAAAGGAAGGCACTGACCAGCAAGGAGGAAAAGACTGCCTGGGTCATACCGAAAAGCCACCAATACATCCCGGCCAGCAGCGTAGTGGGAGAGAGCAAGTCCCGCACAGCATGCCTTTTGAAAAATCTAAGAGCACCGTGTTTGACTGGGTAGGGGAACATGCTTCCAGGAAGGATCTAAGGGACGTTATCACCAACAAGAGGAAGACCATCCTGGTCGAAGGGCAAGATCTGACCCGCCCTGTCAGTCAAATAGAAATACTTGACGCCTGTGCTCCAGATGGCAATGCCCGACTAGGAGGTCAAAACCTTGGAGCCTCATCGGTTGCACCATCCATCCAAGCCCAGCTTGACGCGCTAACAGCTGCGATACAGGGCTTTTCAAAATGACCTTCCGGAATGGATGTTGTAGACCACAGGAGTGGCAGTTCATTTTGTGCTCAGATTACAGCAGCCCAGCCGCTGGAAAAATATAAAGCACCAGTACTGCCAGTATATACAGAAAAGCAGATCCCATCAGACATGTTGGGAAATTCGAGGACCAGATGGAGCTGCTCGGGGTAAGTGATGATTATCAGTGTAGAGTTTTCCCGACTACATTGTCAGATACTGCCTAGGAGTGGTATTGGATGTTTAAGTCGAATTCCATTACCTTTTAGAAAGCATTCGAGAAGGAGTTTTGTAGACAATTCAGTCTTGCTCAAACTCCACCAGTTTATGCCAACCACTTGGCAGATATCAAACAAGGAAAGGATGAATCTCTAAAGAATTATATACAGAGGTTTATGAGAGAAGCCAACCGAGCAACTGCTGTCGGAGATAAGGGGAAGATGGTTGCCATATCCTATAGAATAACTTATCGAAGCCCTTTGTGGGATAGTATTCATAGAAATCCAATTTCAACACTTCAACAATTTCTTGACCGAGCAGACAAGTATATGAAATTGGATGATGCAATCGAGAAAGAGGAGAATGGCATAAACAATCCGGGCGGATCGGCTGAACCTCCTAAGAATGGTGGAAATGGTCAGAATGGTAGAAAGAAACGTCGGAATAACGGGTCTGACCGCCATGAAGAAAAGAAGGCTAAGTTGAGTTTAAATGAAAAGCCAACTAAGTATGAGCCTCAGTTTACTAATTATACCACTCTCTCAGCAAGCCGGGCGGAAATATATCTCTCAGCAAGAGGTTCCTTACAAGAAACCTCCACCCATCAGGAAAGAGATGAGTAACAGAGACATGAATAAGTTTTTTCATTTCCATGGAGATTATGGTCACGACATGAATGAATGCAGTCACCTCAAGGATGAGATAGAATTTCTTCTCCGGTCTGGAAAGTTGAAAAAGTATCGGGTAGAGAAACCCCAAGGAGAAAGAGGCAGCAACAATCCTGGGTTCAAATGACAGTGATCTCCACCCCTGCAACCCGGGCCTGTGGACTTTACCTTAGACACTATATGTGGAGGTCCACGCTTGGCTGGGGATAGTAACAAAGAAAAGGGAGAGGTATGCCCAGACACTTCGACATGAGCTGGAGTGCTAGGATGAGAATGGGTGAATAGAGCTTGATCAGGAACCACTGGAATGGCAAGCGTCTTTGGATATATTATCTCTAAATACTGCTTTCAGAGTGGTAGCTTAATTTCAAATTGCTTAACTTGTTATTTAAGTTTGGTTTATGAGCTGGTTATTTGCTAACTAGTCATTTATTTTTTGAACAATTTTTGTTGTTTAAGACTTGTTATTAGACACGTTTTGTCCTTTTTTTAATTTATGAATAATAAAAGAGACTACGCGCATCGTGGTCAATATATTCGAACAGTGTTCAACTAGTCGGTAAAACCGGATAATGTTCAACTGCTCGGTACGTTCAAGCAGTGTTCAACTGCTCGAATATTTTCCATATATTCTATGTGTTTCACGAGTAATTAACTGCTCGAACAAATTTGGTCAAGTAGCAAGTGAGCAATGATCTTTCAACCCTCGATCACTTGGGGGGCACATGGGTTATACTGGTATATAATTTAACCTAGGCAATAAGAGCACGAGTTAAGATATCTGTTTTTAGGCTGAATTGTAAATTTTCGAAGTAAATAAAAGGCCATTAAGCTAACTTGTTTCACAAAGCTTAAGTAACTTGGAATTTTTCAACATTTCAAGTTAAAAGCAAATATTCGTGTGACAATAAACATTATGCTCATAAAATGTTAGAACAATAAGAGTGTGAGAAAGTATACTTAGTAGGGACATATGAAATTTCTAGAATTTCTAAGTTAGAAAACTAAGTACTCATGCGAAAATATAAGGCATACATCAGAGTGACTTTACTATTCACAAAAAACTTATAACTTTTTAAGTCTAAAAAGACTTAGAATGTTTCAAGTCAGCAAAGAAAAGTAAAGTATAAATGCCAACAGCTCGGCTGTACGAGAAAAATATCAAAGTTGCTAAGTAGCAATTGCCTTCACAAGAGTATAAGAAAAAAGAGTAAACTACTGGTCAAGTACAAAGTTTAGTTGGTCAGGTGCAAAGTTTTCCTGGTCGGGAGAGCAGATACAACTTCCCTGGTCAGCTGAGCATGTATCACTGATCGAGTAGGAAACTTTGTTGTTGGATAGGAAGCTCTCAGATCGGCTAAGAATGTCTACTGGTCGGGTAAACTAGTCCATGGCTAGTCAGCACCATTATCGATATCCATGACCTTTTCTGGTCAGAGTGATAGAGCAGGAGAGGCAGGCACAATGCCAGCTGGAAGAGCTGCCTCCTCAGTGGCCTTGGCTTCATAGTTGGGGAGTTCTTCGGCCTTGGTTTCTTCAGAGAGAAAGTCGAGGTTGAGAGGCTTGTTTAACTTCCCAATCCGATAGAAGCAGTTGAAGCAGATTTCTTCATAACAAGCCAGATCAACTTCTTTGTCTTGTTTTAGCTCCTCATTCTCACGAGTCATTTTTTCTAGCTGGTCAGTCAACATCTTGTTGATTTGGATTTGTTTCTTATTCTCATCAGCCAATTCCCTTAGAGATCCATCTTGCTCAGCAATGGTCTTCTCTGCCTGCTCGGCCTTAGATTGAAGATCTTCTTCAGATTTGCTCAGACTTTTAATCTTTGCATGGGCTTCCACCAATTGAACATTCAAGACCTTGACCAGTTCCTTATAGTCTACTGCTCGGCTTTGAGCATGACTAACAGTGATGAGTCCCTGGAGTAAACCAAACAGAAAATGAATGAAAAATAAAGAATATATATGCACTATTCAGCGAAAGTAATTTTTTGAGGAGAGGAGTCAATTTTCCCCAAAGAAAGACATTTAGGAAAGTAATAATATTATTGAGAGATTTAAACAATGTGTTCAGAGGGATAAGGTTTGGGCTATGCCGTGTGCTTAAGGGGCTGGCCGTATGCCCGAGCGGATGTGCTGATTGTTTGTGATTGGTTATGTTCTATTGGTGGATCTTGGAGAAGTCTTTACCCTATCATCATGGTCTGACTGCCGAGTCGTTATTTGCAAATTGACTTGGATAACTATACGTCCAAGAAAATCTACACGACTAGCCGGCACTAGGTCTAGGGCCGGGAGTGATGATCAGGGCCAGAATCCTCCGCCAGTCCCTGAGAACTGGCAGCAGTTAATGGCAGAAATGCAGGCTCGATTACAGAGTCAAGACGAGCATATCCGTATTCTACGACAGCACGCTCCATCAGGGAGTGCTGCCCCTATAGTACCACCTGTAGTGGTACTGGTTGTGCAGTCTGGGGAGGTTGGTAACAAATGGGAGTCATTGTATGAGCGGTTCAGAAAATAGCAACCCCCAATCTTTGAGGGTGGACCGGATCCGTTGAAAGCTGAGCAATGGCTAACTATGATCACCACCATTCTGGATTTTATGAGAGTAAAGGGGCATGATAGAGTGGCCTGTGCCACTTATATGTTGAGAGAGGATGCCCGCATCTGGTGGGAAGTGGCATCGCAGACCAGGGATGTTACCACTTTGAGTTGGGAAGGTTTCAGAGATTTGTTTAGTCAGAAGTACTACAACGTTGCTGTCAGAGCAGCAAAGGTTAATGAGTTCGTGAGTCTCGTGTATGGCAATATGACTGTTACTGAATATGAGTCTTGGAGGGGCCTAGGGAAGTTGTATAGTTCCACCCAGATTTCAAGGGAATTAGCTTATGAGATGGCTAGGGCAAGTATAGAATTGGTGGTAGGCTAGTTAGTCAATATCACTTTGCAGTCGACCCTGTTAGAGCGGGTCAAGGAGGGTTAGTTGGTAGATGCACAGTTGCAGGAAGTTAGGCAGCATACCTTAGTGGGGACAGCTAAGGATTGTTCAGTTTCCGAGACAGGTTTGCTTCGGTATTAGGGACGGATTTGTGTCCCGGTAGATGAGGGGATCAGACGAGAGATACTGGATGAGTCTCACACCACGCCATACTCACTTCATCCGGGTACCACGAAGATGTATCAGGATCTACGGACATTATATTGGTGGCCCGGGATGAAGAAGGATGTGGTAGAGTATGTGTCTAGGTGTTTGACATGTCAGCAAGTTAAGGCTGAGCATCAGCGACCAGCGGGATTGCTTCAGCCTTTGGGTATCCCAGAGTGGAAGTGGGAGGATATTACGATGGATTTCGTGGGACGATTACCCAGGACAATTGGACTTCATGACTCGGTGTGGGTGATAGTGGACAGATACACCAAGTCAGCTCATTTTCTACCAGTGAGGTCGACTTATACAGTGGAACAGTATGCAGAGATGTATGTGAGGGAGATAGTTCGTCTCCATGGGGTTCCAATGTCTATTGTATCTGATCGAGACCCTATCTTTACCTCCAAGTTTTGGAGAGCTCTGCAGAGAGCCATGGGGACTCAGCTGAAGTTTAGCACAGCTTTTCATCCTCAGACTGATGGACAGTCTGAGAGGACGATTCAAGTATTGGAGGACATGTGTAATTGATTTTGAGGGGTCTTGGAGTAAGTATTTACCATTGATTGAATTCTCGTATAACAACAACTATCAGTCCACGATTGGAGTAGATCCTTATGAGATGTTATACGGGAGGAAATGTAGATCACCCATACATTGGGATGAGATGGGTGAGAGAAGGTACTTAGGGCCAAAGATGGTTCAGAAGACCAACGAGGCTATTGAAAAGATTCGAGCAAGGATGCTTGCTTCGCAGAGTAGACAGAAAAGCTACGCTGATCCTAAGCGTAGGAACGTGGAGTTCCAGGTTGGGGACCACGTGTTTCTGCGAGTTTCACCACTGAGAGGAGTGAGGAGGTTTGGAGTGAAGGGCAAGTTGAGCCCTCAGTTTGTTGGACCTTTTGAGATCCTAGAGAGGATTGGACAGGTGGCTTATAGACTGGCCTTGCCACCGTCGCCATCAGGGATTCATAATGTGTTCCATGTCTCCATGTTGTGGAAGTATGTTTCTGATACAACACATGTGTTGAAGTATGAGGACTTAGAGTTGCAGCCAGACTTGTCCTATGAGAAGCGACCAGTTCAGATTTTGGATCGGAAGGACAAAGTCTTACAGAATAAGACAATTCCGTTAGTGAAAGTATTGTGGAGGAATAACAAGGTCGAAGAAGCGACCTGGGAGTTGGAGACAGCGATGCGGGATCAATATCCCGAACTATTCAGGTTATTTCGAGGACAAAATTCTCATTAGGAAGGGATGGTTGTAACGACCCCAAATTCTCTAATAAGGTTTAAGGGCCTTAATTAGTGTGTTGGGAGGGCATAATTGGGTTAATGTGATTTGAATGATTTTATTGTATTAAATGCATAATTATATGATTAATAATGTTTGTATAATTGTGTTGGTGTTAATATGATATATATATGGCATTGTGAGAACCACATTATTATGTGGGTAGGTAGCAGGGCACGACTCGTGGCGATCCTAGAGCTAGTTAGCGGGGGAAAAGTCGCAATGGGGCTTAACAGTTGACTTTGGATAAATCAGGGGTATTTTAGGTATCTGGTAACTATTTAGACTATCGGGTTATGAAAAATAAATATATGGAGATATATTTGAGGTTAGGAAGTCTAGGCGGGAATATTGGGGGAATTTACCGTTTTGCCCTCGGGGACGTTTCCGGCACCCCGAGCCTTGGGATTGACTTAACAAGTAAGACAAATTCAAAGAAACCCTTAGAAGAAAATAAACTGAATTAAACTCTCTCCTTCAACTCTTCTCTTATTCTCTCTCTCAAGGAAAAACAAGGAAAAAGGAACACTGAAATCTTAAGGGAACAAGCTGGGAATTTCTGAGAATTGAGCTGGATTTCTGAGGCTTAGCTCAAGACTTATTTAAGGGAATCAAATCAAGGTTAAGGTAAGGATTTAAACCCTGTGTTTTATGAAGTTTAACCTTGAGTTTTCAGCTAGTTGTTGAGGTCAATGTCCAATTGATGTTTAGGGTGGAACTTGAGCTGGATAAGTAGTGACAATCAGCTGGGTTTTGGTTAGAGGAAGGATTTCATTAACAAGGTAAGCTTAAATTTATGAATTGGTGATCTGAGTTTGGGTTTTTGACTGGTTAGTTTGAGTGGTTATGTTCTTAAAGTTTCAGTGATTGAGAGTGTGATTTTATGAGTATTAGGTTGAATTTTCTGTTGAGTTGTGTGGCTAAAGTTAGTCTAAGAGTTTTGGTTTCGTTGGGTGTTGAAGTAGGGAGCTTAGGGGTGGTTTTGGCTGAGGTTTTGAGCTTTGAAATGGTGGGTTTTCTGAGCATGAAGGGAAGGGTCGTGGCTCTGTTTTAGAGCGCTGCGGCCCTAGGATGAAGAAAAGCCAAGGAGGCTCGGCCAAGGGTGGGCGCTGCGGCGCCCAAAGCAAGGGCCGCGGCGCGTGTCTTTGCCCAGTGTGGCCTTGGTTCTGTTTTGAGGCTAGGGCAGCGACTAAGCTTCAAGGGCCGCAGCCCTTGGTTGTGTACTTGAACTTTTGGGGATTTTAGGCATGGAAATGTGGTCTAGTATGCTCGGGATCAATTTCACCACCATGCTTGGTGGAATTTGGATTCTCGGGAGTTAGTTTTGTAACCAGAAACCCTAATTTAAATATTAATGGAACCCTATACCTTGGTTGTGACTAGGTGATAAAAGCTTAGGCTCGGGAACGGATCGTGCTTGAGGAGTGTCACTCGTAGTCCGAGAACCGTAAAGATTAAAGGTAAGAAAACTGCACCTGGTTGAATATATGTGACGGGACTAAGGGTTCCCTAATGTAAATGCTTGAAAAGATGGTATTATGCCATGCAAGCTAATTAGTGAACCAACAGCCTAAGGGTGCCAAGGGTTACACTAGCGCACAGGGCGCGACTTGGCCACTGGTAGCCTAGGACAGCTTAATATACACTGAGCTCGGTTTAAGCAGGCCGGAGTCAGTGGGTTAAACAGAGGGTGCGGCCTAAGTTGTCGGTCTTGATTATTATGTGATATAAATGTTATAAGTGTTTGATTGCATCCATGACTCTGAATATATGCTGATTGACTATTGTGGATTATTTGATGAGAGTTCATGTTTAGTGAGTTTGTTATTTGCTTCTACTGTTTGTGTTGCACATGTTTTCTTGCTGGGCCTTGGCTCACGGGTGCTACGTGATGCAGGCAAGGGCAAAGACAAGTTGGATCAGCCTTGATTGGAGAGCTCAGCAGGCGAAATGTACATGACCAGCTGCTCGGCCGCCACGGTTGAGGTTTAGGCAGGGACATGAGACCCAGAGATTGTCTATTTTGCCTTAGTATGGCCAACAGTTGTTTATGTAACTTTTGGAAGTTTGTAAACCAACTTTTAACTCAGTTTCTTTTGGGATCCCATGTGTATAATAGTTTAATTATATTAAATGAAACTTTTAAGACCAAAACCTTTTTAACCTTAGCTCATATATGTTTAGTGTCACATTTTTAAACTAATGACTTGATTAGCAGGTCTTGCACTTTTATATGTACACGGTGTAGCGGTCCTGGCTATCCAGGGCGTTACATGATCGTTCCTACTACCCGGTTTAGTAGGATTCGATGTCTTGTAGGCTAGGTCTTGGTTCGAGAACCTTTTATTGCTCATTTTCGTTGATGGGAGTTATGTTTGGTTATGACTAGGTGACCACTAAGGAACTAAAAGACTGATCGTTCTCAAGGGTCGTTCTTTTATTATTCCACGCTCGAACCAGAGGTAAGAAAACTGCACCCAGTATGTGACATGCATGGTTATTGATGTAACATGTTGAGAGCTCTATTTGTATATCTGGAATGCATATCAAATGCTTAGCAGCTTTGCTTATATGTGTATGGCACTCACCTATGAGTCAGGAATCGGCAATGGTGTCAGTATTGACTATGAAGCTGTGACTTATTAGTCAAGTTCGGCAGTAGTACTAAGCACTGGTCGTATGGAATTGACCAATGAGTCAAGAATGGTATTAGCGTGTTTAACGCAAGTCAAAAAGATTATATTTTATCGACATAAGCATTATCATCATAAGCATGAAATGCTTGGCCGACCTTAAGTTCGATGAAAACAAAAGCGATTGTCTAGTCTAAAGGCTAGTTACTTAGAGTCGGGCCAGAAGGCCCAGGTGACTGCATCGTCACACGGCTATGGGTGCAGAGCCCAAGTTCATGACTTACTCATTGGTCACTTATCTCATTCAAGTTCATGACTCCATAGTCACTTATCTGGTTTAAGTTTGTGACTTACTCATTAGTCAATTATCTGATTGAGCTACAAGCCCCAACATGATTATCAGAATCTTTATTGATCATCACTTATCTTATTTGGGCTACAAGCCCAGTATGATTATCATAATCATCATTTGATATTGTATACATGCAGTAATGAGTTTTCTTGTTGAACCTTGGCTTACGGGTGCTATGTGGTGCAGGTAAAGGGAAAGAAAGGCTCACCCAGCCTTGAGTGGAGAGCTTAGGTGGCGATGTGTACATATGCGGCCACTTGACCACCACGACCAAGGTATTTCTCAGAGGAACTAGGGGTTAACCCTATATTTTGCCGCTTAGGTCGGCGGGTTGTAATTTTTACACTGTAATGACCATTTCGGATTGTAAATAACTTGTAAACGCTTTTATGGGCCCATGTATAGTTTTATGTTTTAAATAAAATATATCATTTCCTTTTAATCGAGATTCTTCACCTTAGCCTATTAATGACACCATGATGCACGTTTATAACCTAATAACTCGTTTAGAGAGTTAAGAACGGTTTAAAGTTCACAGTAATAGTCTTGGAGTAACCATGGCGTTACAACTTGGTATCAGAGCGTGCCAAGGTTTAGGGTTCCTGTAGACTGGTTGGGCATGTACACTCGCCACTGAAGTCAAGCTCGACTCATGGTTTGGTAACTATCTATGTGGTTATATATTTAACTGCTTAAATAAAGTATAAATGCTTTACCTGTCTATATGTGATACTTTGATAAGGCTGGGCCTTGACTACTTCATCATAAGCAATAACGTGCTTATTAGTACTAATATTTCTAGAACATGCTTATTAGTATTGTTCATTGTGAATTATGAACTGATACTTGTTAAATGCTAAATGCTATGATCATGTATCCATTTGTATATCTGTATAATTATGGAATATGGGTGATTATCTGTTGATCTTGGACCGTGAGGCGGCAAGAGGTTTAGTTATCACTACCTAACTGGCCGCATTGACTATTGAAGCAAGGTTTAAGTTGATAAGAATGATTCCAAGATAGACAGATTCACCAGCTGGCCAGGAAGATCAAGGCCAGAATAACAGACATGGTCAAGAGAATGACCAGAGTCAAAATCCACAGCCAGCTCCTGATAACGGGTAGTAGTTGTTTAATGACTTACAGGCCAGAGTATTGAGGCAGGAAGAAGAAATCTATCTGCTTTGACAACAACAAGTTCCTGCAGGGAGCGTTTTACCAGAGGCATCACCTATAGCAGTGCCAACAGTTGAGCAGCTGCCAGAGGTATGAAGTAAATGGGAACTTCTTTATGAAAGGTTCAGGAAACAACAACCTCCAGTATTTGAGAGCAGTGCAGATCCTGCTAAGGCATAGCAGTGGATGAGTATGATTACCACCATCCTTGACTTCATGAGGGTGTCTGGTAATGAGAGGGTGGCCTGTGCCACATAGATGTTTTGGGAGGATGCCCAAATTTGGTGGGAAGTTATATCCCAGACCAGAAACACCAACGCCCTGAGTTGGGAGGAGTTTCAGACTTCGTTCAATGAGAAGTATTATAATGATGCCATCAGGGCTGCAAAGGCTGAAGATTTTATCAGATTACTTCAGGGAAGTCTATCAGTGACTGAGTATGCTCTGAAGTTTGATAGATTGGCAAAGTTTTCCATGGAGCTGGTGCCCGCTGATGGGATCAGAAGGGAGAGGTTTCTCCAGGCCTAGATTAGTCCAGGATGTTCGTATCACCACTATGGCTGGACTTACTACTTATGCACAGGTGGTTGAAAAGGAGATCACAGCTGAGAGCGCAGAGAAAAAGATCTGGCATGACAACGCTGCCAGAAGAGAGTTGAGGAGGACATGTCCTCCATTTGTGGGTTCAGGTAGTGGCGGAGGCCCCAATGATCAGAAGAGGAAGGTTCCTGATACATTCCCTACTCCACGCCCTGACAGGCGACCACGTGGTATTACAATTGGTTGCCAGGGAGGCAGTGAGGCCTGGAAGACTTATCCAAAGTGCCCAAGGTGCAAGAGGTGCCATTTAGGGGAGTGTAGGGCAAAGGCCTGCTTCTTAAGTGGGGCAGTGGGACATTTCAAGAAAGATTGCCCAAAATCAAGAAAAGAAGAATCCAGAAAGGCGGACAACTCGACCCTAGCTCGAGTGTTCGCATTGACTCAAGAAGAAGTTGAGGCTTCACCCTCAGTAGTTACATGTCAGCTTCTTAGTGCTGGAACCCTTATATTGTTTTGGTTGATTCAGGTGCTACACATTCTTTTGTTGCTTGTAGACTTATTGATAGATTTTGTAGACCATGTGATTATTATGTTGTGGGGTTCGGGACCTTGTTACCCACTGGGGAGTTAGTGGTATCTAGGAGATGGGTCAGATCTTTGCCAGTGGCAGTGGAGGGCAAAGAGTTGTCCGTGGATTTGATAGAGTTAGTTATGACTAACTTTGACATGATTCTGGGTATGGACTAGTTAATGAAGTATGAGGCAACCATAGATTGTTGAAGGAAGATGGTCACCTTTGAGCCTAAAGGTGAGGATCCTTTTGTGTTTGTTGGTACTGTGCATGGACCTCGCATACCTATGATTTCTATTTTGAGGGCTAGAGACCTATTGCAAGGAGGTTGCATTTGATTCTTAGCTATTGTGGTTGATACCACTCAGGTCATGCCAGTGAGACCAGAAGAGACCAGACTAGTCTGTGAGGCATAAGCAATTACCTTCCCTGACTGCATTAGAACACAACCCAAACCTTGATGTGAAGCATCACCGTAAATCACAAACTTCTCCTGATCTGTTGGGAGACTCAGAACTGGAGCTGTAATCAATCTTTGCTTTAGTTCCTGGAAGTTATTCTCACACTTGTCTGACCACACAAATTTCTGATTCTTGCGTGTCAGCTCAGTCAATGAAGTAGAAATCTTTGAGAAACCTTCCACGAAACGCCTATAATAACCTGCCAATCCAAGGAAACTTCTAATCTCAGAAGCATTCTTTGGCCTTGTCCAATCTCTGACTGCCTCGATCTTTGCTGGATCTACCTTAATCCCCTCCTTACTGACAATATTCCCAAGAAAAGATACCTGAGATAACCAAAACTCACATTTCTTGAACTTTGCAAATAATCTATGCTCCCTCAGTCTCTGTAGAACTAATCTCAAATGTTGTTCATGTTCTGACTCTGACTGAGAGTAAACCAGAATATCATCGATGAAGACGATCACAAACTGCTCCAGATAATCCTTAAATACTCTTCTCATCAGATCCATAAAAGCAGCTGGGGCATTAGTCAATCCAAAAGACATGACTAAGAACTCATAATGCCCATACCTGGTGCGAAAAGCAGTCTTCCGTATGTCTCCCTCCTTGACCCTCAACTGATGATAACCAGAACGAATGTCGATCTTCGAGAATACCTTTTTACCTTGCAACTGATCAAACATATCATCTATCCTTGGCAAATGATACTTGTTCTTGATTGTTAGCTTATTCAGTTCTCTATAATGAATGCACATCCTCAGAGAACCATCCTTCTTCTTCACAAATAGAACTGGTGCTCCCCAAGGTGAGAAACTAGGTCTGATAAAACCCAAATCCAACAACTCTTGCAATTGTACCTTCAATTCTTTTAACTCGGCTGGGGCCATTCTGTAAGGTTCTCTATACACTGGCTCCATCCCTAGTGCCAGTTCTATCACGAACTCAATTTCTCTATGTGGTGGCAACCCTGACAAATCTTCTGGAAACACATCCAGGAATTCACAAACTAATCTAGTCTCTTCCGGTCTCACTGGCACGACCTGGGTGGTGTCAGCCACACTGGCTAAGAACCCAATGCAACCTCCTTGCAATATATCTCTAGCCCTAAAAAAAAATATTATAAGTATGTGGGGTCCATGCACAGTACCAACAAACACAAAAGGATCCTCACCTTCAGGCTCAAAGGTGACCATCTTCCTTCTGCAATCAATGGTTGCCCCATACTTCACTAACCAATCCATACCCAGTATCATGTCGAATTCAGTCATAACCAACTTTATCAAATCCATTGACAACTCTCTGCCCTCCACTGTCACTGGCAAAGATTTGACCCATCACCTGGATTCTACTAACTCCCCAGTGGGTAACAAAGTTCCAAACCCCACAGCATAATAATCACATGGTCTACACAGTCTATCAATAATTCTACTAGCAACAAAAGAATGTGTAGCACCAGAATCAATCAAAACATTATATGAGGTTTTAGCATTAAGAAGCTAACCTATAACTACTAAGGGAGAAGCCTCAGCTTCTGCTTGTGTCAATGCGAACACTCGAGCTAGGGCCGAGTTGTCCGCTTTTCTGGGTTCTTCCTTTCTTGCTTTAGGGCAGTCTTTCTTAAAATGATCAACTGCTCCACACAAAAATCAGGCCTTTTCCCTACACTCTCCCAAATGACTCCTCTTACATCTAGGGCATTCAGGACAAGTCTTCCAAGCCTCACTACCACCTTGACGACCCATTGAAATACGGCGAGGTCGCCTATCAAGACCTGGAGCTGGGAAAGTGTCAGAAACCTTCCTCTTCTGAGCACTGGGGCCTTCACCCCTACTTTAACCCACAAAATGAGAACTTGTTCTCCTAAGCTCCTTTCTGGCTGCATTGTCTCGCCATATCTTTTTCTCTGCACTCTCAGATGTGAGTGCCTTCTCGACCACCTATGCATAGGTAGTAACCCCAGCCACAAAGGTAATGCGAACATCTTGGGCTAATATAGGATGTAGCCCCTGGAGAAACCTCTCCCTCTTGGTCCCATCAGTGGTTACCAGCTCCATGGAAAACTTTGCCAATCGATCAAACTTCAGGGCATACTCAGTCACTGATGAACTCCCCTGAGGTAATCTGATAAACTCTTTAGCTTTTTCCGCCTTGATGGCATCATTGTAATAAGTCTCGTTGAGCAGAGTCTGAAACTCTTCCCAATTCAGAGCATTGATGTTTCTGGTCTGATATATAACTTTCCACCAAATTCGGGCATCCTCCCGAAACATATATGTGGCACAGGTCACTCTCTCAGTACCACTCACCCTCATGAAGTCTAGGATGGTGGTAATCATGCTCATCCACTGCTCAGCTTTAGCAGGATCTGCACTACCCTAAAAGACTGGAGGTTGCTGCTTTCTGTACCTTTCATAGAGAGGCTCCCATTTATTTTCAGCCTCAGGTAGCTGCTCAGCCACTGCCACTGATACAGGAGGTGCCTCAGATACACTGGCTACTGTAGGAACCTGCTATTGTCGCAGGAGGCGGAGTTCTTCTCCCTACCTTAATACTATATCTTGCAGCTCATTAAATAATTGCTGCCAGTTCTCAGGAGCTGGCTGTGGAATCTGACTCTGGTTATTCTCTTGACCTTGATTATTATTCTTGCCTTGATCACCCTAGCCAGCTGATGAATCTATCTGTCTTGGAATCATTCTTATCAACTTAAACCTTACTGAAACAATTAATGCGGCCAGTTAAGCAGTAATAACAAAACCTCTTGCCGTCTCACGGTCCAAGATCAACAGATAATCTCCAAATTCCACAGTCACATAAATATACAGATGGATACATGATTATAGCATTTAGCACTTAACATGTATCAAATAATAGTTCACAATGAACAATACTAATGAGTATGTTCCATCAATATCAGTACTATTTAGCACACTTTTGCTGAAGATTCAGTATTTAAGGCATAACCTTATACAGGTATCTCATGTAAACAGGTAAAACATTTATACCATATTTAAGTAGTTAAATATATAACCACATAAATAGTTACCAAACCATGAGTTGAGCTTGTCTTCAGTGGTGAGTGTACATGCCCAGCCAGTCTACAGGAACCCTAAACCTTGGCATGCTCTGATACCGAGTTGTAATGCCTTGGTTACTCCAAGACCGTTACTGTGAACTTTGAACGGTGCTTAACTCGCTAAACGAGTTCTTTGGTTATAAACGTGCATCTAGGTGTCATTAATAGGTTAAGGTGAAAAAACTAATCAAAAGGAAATGATATATTTTATTTAAAACATAAAAATGTTCTTGGGCCCATAAAAATGTTCACAAGTTATTTAAAATCCAAAATGGTCATTATAGTGTAAAATTTACAACCCGCCGACCTAAGCAGCAAAATTAGGGTTAACCCTCTAGTTCCTCCGAGAAACTCCTTGGTCGTGGTGGTCAAGCGGCCGCATATGTACTACCTGCACCACATAGCACCCATGAGCCAAAGCCCAGGAAGAAAACTCATTACTGCATATAAATATTATCAAATGATGATCATTATAATCATACAAAGCTTATAGCCCTGAATAGTTAGTATCACTTTGTTGTTATGTTAACCACTAATGAGCGTATAACTTTAATCAGATGAGTGATTTAAAACTTGAGGTTCTGTTAAACCATAATGAATGAATGACGAGCAAGTCACTACGGGGTTCAACACCCATAGCCGTGTGACAATTCAGTCATCTGGACCTTTTGGCCCTGGCTCCAATCAAATGAGTGACTGTTGGGTAAGTCACTTCGGGCTTAACACCTATAGCCATGTGACGAAGCAGTCACCTGGGCTCTCTGGCCCTGGCTCTAAGTGACTAGCCATAGGCTAGACAAGCGCTTTTAGTTTTCATCGAACTTGAGGTCGGTCTGGCAATAATGCTCATTTGAGTCATTCAATGCAGATGTCGATTAGATCTAATCTTTATCGGCTTGCATTAAACACGCTAAGACCGTTCTTGACTTATTAGTCAATACCATGTGACCATTGCTCAGTACTACTGCCGAACTTGACAAATAAGTCACAGCTTCATAGTTAATACTGACACCTTTGCCAATTCTGACTATTTAGTCAGTGCCATGCACAAGTGAGCAAGATTTGTTAAGCATTCGATATGCAATCAATGTCCACATTAAACACTCAACATGCCTCATGAATAACAATGCATGTCACATATGTGGTGCAGTTTTATTACCTCTAGTTCGAGCCAGAATTAGAAAAAAGAACGACCCTTGAGAACAATCAACCTTTTAGTTCCATGACGGTAACCTGGTCCTAACCAATTATAGGATTCCATCAATAAAATGAATCACAAAGGTTCCCGGACCAAAACCTAGCCTCCAAGACATCGAGTCTTACTAAACTGGGTAGTAGGATCGATCCTGAGGCCTAAGGTTTGAATGCCCAAGTCAAAAACACATTTTTGGCCAAAATGCCACTAAGGGCTGCGACCCTACCTCACCATGCCGTGACCCACCTCCTCAAACAGAAGTGGCCAAAATTCCATCCCCAACACGGGCCGCGACCCTCCTTCACCATGCCGCAGCCCAATAGCCCAGCAACTCCTCCCTTCCTCATCCTCAAGTTTGGGTCGCATCGCTCTAGAACAAAGACGCGGCCCCACCTGAAACCCAGCCAAAAACCCCTGTTTTCCCCTTTGAACTCATTTCAAAACCTCATTAAAACTCTCCCAATATCACCAAGAAAAGCCACCAATTGTTACCATAACTTACCTACTATATAATCATCAAAAGCTAAGTCTTACACCAATCAAAACTTCATCAAATTCTCATTTCCATGATCAAAACTCCAAACCTTAAAACTAGCACAAAAACAGGTCAAGGAACTATAAAATGGAATTAAAACCTTACCTTAAGCTTAGGTTGAAATCTCTTCAATGGCTGAACACTAGTCTAAGACCTCAAGCTTCAATCTCCAAGCTTGAATCCCCAAACTTGCTTCAAAATTCAAAGGAAGGAGAAGAGAAAGATGATGATCGCGAGGGTGATTGACAAAGCTCTGTTTTTTGGTTCTATTTTCTACAGCCTTCAACTTATATATAGCCCAGGTCAAATGACCAAAATACCCTCCATGCTTAATTCATCCCTTAATAGCCCCCAAGGGCAAAACCGTCATTTCCCACCTATCTCGTTAATCATAATTAACACTCTCCAATTCCCGTTATTCTAAAATACCAATAAAATCATATCCCATTACCCTTTAATTCCCGGAAATGCTATAATCATCAAACCACCCTGAGACTCACCCCGAGCCCCGAATTCAACCCAGTTATGACCAAACTGATAATTTATATTCAAAGAGAGTCTCATGCTGAATTTCTCAAACAAACCCACATTATTATGTGGCCTCAACAATAGCTCACCAACATGCATGAAATACACAATTACGCCCTCAACAGGCCAAATTACCAAAATGCCCTTATGATGAAATGTGGACCCACATGCATGCATTTAACATCATATTATAATATAATTCACATAAACATGCATATAATCATTTAATGACATAATAAATCAATTATGGCCTTCCCGGCCTACTAATCCAACCATTAAACTGCATTAGGGATTTCAGGGCATTACAGTACAACTGCAGGAGTTGTTAGATTTGGGTTTTATCAAACTTAGTTTTTCACCTTGGGGTGCACTAGTTTTGTTTGTGAAGAAGAAAGATGGTTCTCTGAGGATGTGCATTGATTACAGAGAACTTAAGAAGTTAACAATTAAGTACAAGTATCATATGCCAATGATAGATGATTTGTTTGATCATTTGCAAGGTAAAAGGGTATTCTCAAAGATATACCTTCGTTCTGGTTATCATCAGTTGAGGGTCAAGGAGGGAGACATACCAAAAACTGCTTTTCGCACTAAATATGGGCATTATGAGTTTTTAGTCATGTCTTTTGGATTGACTAATGCCCCAGATGCTTTTATGGATTTGATGAACAGAGTGTTCAAGGATTATCTGGACCAGTTTGTGATCGTCTTCATCGATGATATCCTGGTTTATTCTCATTCAGAGTCAAAACATGAGCGACATCTAAGGTTGGTTCTACAGAGACTGAGGGAACACAGACTGTTTGCAAACTTCAAGTAGTGTGAGTTCTGGTTATCTCAGGTATCTTTCCTTGGGCACATTGTTAGTAAGGAGGGGATTAAGGTAAATCCAACCAAGATTGAGGCAGTCAGAGATTTGCCAAGGCCAAAGAATGCTTCTGAGGTTAGAATTTTCCTTGGGTTGGCAGGATATTACAGACATTTCGTGGAAGGGTTCTCTAAGATTGCTACTTCATTGACTGTGCTGACACGCAAGAATCAGAAGTTTATGTGGTCAGACAGGTGTGAGATCAGCTTCCAGGAATGGAAGCAGAGGTTGATTACAGCTCCGGTTCTAAATCTTCCAACAGACCAGGAGAAGTTTGTGATATACTGTGATGCCTCACATCAAGGTTTGGATTGTGTTCTGATGCAGCCAGGAAAGGTGATTGCTTATGCCTCACTTCAGCTGAAGGAGTATGAACAAAGATATCCCACTCACGATCTATAGTTGGCTATTGTGGTGTTTGCTTTGAAAGTATGGAGGCATTACCTTTATGGGGAGAAGTGTGAGATCTACACTGACCATAAGAGCCTAAAGTACTTATTCACACAGAAAGACTTGAATATGAGACAAAGGCGTTGGCTGAAGTTAGTGAAAGATTATGATTGTGAGATCTTGTACCATCAAGGAAAGGCCAACGTGGTAGCTGATGCTTTGAGCCGAAAGGTTCCGGGACAGATTTATACAGCGAGGCAGATAGCCTGAGAGTTAGCAGATGATATGACCAGAGCTAGTATAGAGTTGCTGGTGGGTTAATTGGCCAATATTACGCTACAGTCCACACTGTTGGAAGGAATCAAGGAGGGTCAGTTAGGTGATCCACAACTGATCAAGATAAGAGAGGATGTTTTGGCTGGAGCATCCAGAGATTATACAGTGTCTGATTTGGGCTTGTTGAGGTACAAGGGTCAGATATGTGTTTCGTTAGACACTTCTATGAGACGAGAGATTCTGGATGAATCTCATACTACACCTTATTCTTTGCATCCAGGCACCACAAAGATGTACCAGGATGTGAGATCATTGTATTTGTGGCCTAGGATGAAGAGGGATGTGGTAGAGTATGTGGCAAAGTGCTTGACATGTCAACAGGTCAAGGCTGAGCATCAGAGGCCAACATGGTTATTGCAGCCTCTAGATATCCCAGAGTGAAAATGGGAGGACATCACGATGGATTTCGTGGTAGGGTTACCCAGGACTGTTGGATAACATGATTCAGTATGGGTTATTATGGATCGATACACCAAGTCAGCTCACTTCTTACTAGTGAGGACTACATATATAGTTGACCAGTATGCAGATTTCTCTGTGAGAGAGATCGTGCGCCTCCATGGAGCATCAAGGTCGATCGTGTCACTTCAAGACCCTACTTTTACCTCCAAGTTCTGGGGAAGTTTATAGAAGGCCATGAAGACACAGTTGAAGTTCAGTACTGCTTATCATCCTCAGACAGATGGACAATCTGAGAGGATGATCCAGATATTAGATGACATGCTGTGAGCATGTGTGCTAGACTTTGGTGGATCCTGGAGTAAGTATTTACCTTAGATAGAATTTTCCTACAACAACAGTTATCAGTCTACCATTGGGGTGGCACCTTATGAGATGCTATATGGTAGGAAGTGCAGAGCTCATATTCATTGGGATGAGACAGGGGAAATGAGATACTTGAGTCATGAGGCAGTTCAGAAGACTAGTGAGACCATTGAGAATATTAAAGATCGGATGCTTGCTTATCAGAGTAGGCAGAAAAGTTATGCAGATCCCAAGCTATAGAGTCCCAGAACTTTACTTAGCTAGTTAGATATAGTAATAGGTAGTAGTAGTAGTACTTATAGTATGTTTATTACTGTGGATTTTGGTTCAAGCCAGGACTTAGTTGAACACTCGTAGCAACACTTATAGATTTTATAAGTTTAACCTATAGTTTAAGAATATTGATTATAACCTAAGGTTTGATTATATAGCTGATTATAAAGATGTTATTTAATTATACTATAAGGTTTAGATAGAACTAATAAGATTATGACACTTGTCGTGTGCATGTTTATTGAGAAATTAAGCATTTTTGGATGAATAGTTTTATAAGAGAAATATTTGAAAACCTCAGAATCTGCCAGCAGCTTTAAAAACGTTATATGACTCAGTCAAAGTTGTTTACCCAATTCAAAATAAGCTGAAATAGTGCAATTACGTGTATAATATTTCAGCGTATGCCGATATATCGCAGCTCGATGGGCGATATATCGCCACACGGAGAATAGGAAAAAAACGTAACTTCGCACAAACGCATCGTTGAGCCTCGGGATATAGGCCCAGGCGATAGGCGATATATCGGCCCTAGGGCAAATTTTTCAAATGGTTTTGAAACTGAGCTCAATTCAACACTCAACCTCTTAGCAAGCCTCTGAACCTTTTGACCGAGTCTTAAGCCTCTGTTGAACGAATATTCAAATGTTTTTCAATTAAATATTCATTATTTTTATTCAAGCTAAAAGAAGATCTTTTCACTCTTGAACTCTATAAATAGGACCTAGTACCCAACCATTTCTTTCATTCTTCAAGCTGAGTTTAGAGCCTTCAAGCTGCTAGGTTTACTTTAGAGTGATAAACACTTGGGTTTGAGTTATAAGCTTTATCATTCTAAGCTTATTAAACACTTGGGAAGTAAGATAATAGTGTGTTTTTCAATATCGAGGTGTAGTTCGGATCTAGTGCATTCAAAGGTATTCATATTCTTAGTTCATTTCTGTATGTTTCATTAGTTTCTTATAGTTTTCTTTACTCAAATCCTAACTCGCTGTTTTCCATTCTTGGTTAGGTATTTAAGTTCTTTGAACTTAAGCTTTTCTTTCGGTAAGCTCTTCTTCTCGGCGGTTTAGTTCATTTCTTTTCATCTCTTTCTTTTAGAATACTCACATTCTTATTGATGGTTTTTAGCAGTGTCCCAAATCCCGTCCTTGTTCTCACATCCTGGTATTGGTAAGGAAAATAGGATATACCTTGTATGTTTATATGGTATGTTATGCTTATGTTATATGATATGTTTATATGTTATCTTATGTAATGTTATGTTATGTAATGTGTATAGTATCTTTATAGCCTTGGGCATATGACTTGTTTAGCTAAGCAAGCCCCAATAATTTATGGGCATATGACTTGCTTGACTAGCATGCCCCACAAATCTAATGGGCATATGACTTGCTTAGTTAACAAACCCCAAGTAGTATAATGACCATTGTAGTAGTATATGATATATGTTTATAGTACATGTTGATGATATAGTCTATGTGTATGTTTTTAGTAGATTTTTCTTGCTTGGCATTAGGCTCATTCCTTTATTTTTATGTATGCAGGAAAATAGTTATGGCGGAGGATGGATTCATGGAAGCTTGGGATTGTGTATTGAGGAAGAATGAAGTCGATGGACTGCGTGAACGATTCGAGGACGACGTTGTTTTTAGTCTTTTTAATTATGTTTTCTATGTATTTTTTGCACTTGGTTTTGTAAATTTTTTTTATAAGATTTAAGTTATGTTTTTTTTAAAACAATGGGATCCCATACCATACCCCGAATTTATGTATTTCAATATTTCCTTTATAGTTTCTTTTATAAAGTTATGTATGTTTTCATAAGAATAATGTCTATGTATAGTAGTTTTAATGGTCCAAAGTATTAGAATTAATTGGTTCATTACAATTGGTATCAAAGCCAGGTTCATTCGCATGAAGTTCTCCTTGATACACACGCTCAAGCTCCGAATCTAACCGCCAAGTAAGTGTTTATGATTATAGTTATTATGTTTATATGAATAGCTAATGTTTTAGCCTTTATATTTTCAGTTAAGAATGAATGGAGCATTAACTTATGAGGATATCTGAGCCATTAAGGCCTTGAAAAGAATTAGAGAACCAAGGAATATAGTAGGAGTGCTAGAAAGAATCACTCGGAGATATCTCTTATTCCACAATGAGATAGTACACCTTCAAACAACTAAGCAAATTATGATGAGAGCTGCGGAGCAATATATTTTAGTGATTAGAGTATTTAAAGATTATCCTATTGTAATTACAACCTTAGAAGAAATATGGGAGACTATAGATAATGAGGATGAATTACTGGAAGCTATGAGATATTATTTCCTCATACTTAGGTTCACTTCTAAGATGGAATTCCAATTCACAAATAAGCAAAAACATAAAATTTTTACGAATCTTCCTCAAGGGTATTTTGAGGCACAAGACAATGATGACTATGAAGAGATAGATGACGATATGTTAGATGAAGGATCTGATGTAGAAGATCCCAATTTTTAAGAATAGATTAGTTTCTTATTTATTTTGTTTATTTGCATTTGTGATTGTAAATAGTGAAAGCTTTTTTTTCCAAATTAATATCATTGTTATTTTGTTAACATGTATGAGTTTGATTTTTTTTCTTTTGCAATCATAAGAAATAATAAATTGAATAAATAATGACTAAGTTCGGTGAGGGTGGATACAAATCAATGAACCGGGTTCTCTATATTGAGAGTTAGGGGGCCATAGTAGTGGGAACGATTTTACTGATCCCAGCCCTCCCTCAATATGGTTAACTTTGGAACAAAGATGAGTTTCGAGCCTGAGAATTAAGTCATATAGGATGATTAGAAACAGACTTAGAAAATAATAAATATGGCTTATTTTTCTAAGTATAGCAACCCACGCTAATAATAAAGAAGACTTATATAATTTTCATAAGAAATCATAATTAATAGGTCCGAGTTATGTTTGTTTAGATTAAGTTTTTTCCTTAGAGTATGTTAGGGTAAAGTTCTGACATGTTTCTCTGAACTGTTAGAACTTTGCTAAGATGTCGCTCGGAAGATCTGCTCGCACCAATGGCAACGCCTCCAATGCTGCTCCGGTGAGCAATGAAGCCCCTCCGGTTCGCATAAGGGGAGTACGTGCTACTGCCAACTGCAATGTGCCACCATCGGTTGACAACACTGTGAAAATTACCAGACTGCGACAACAAGTTGAGGAACTACTTAAGCAACAGCAACAACAGGCTCAGCCTCCGCCTCCGTCGCAACCACAGCCGTAGAAAATGGCCCCAACACCCCATTAAGTTGGTCCATATAGGGGATGGCCAGTGGCGAACTATGCGACATACCCAGTTCAGCACATGGAGCCAGTTTATGAGCAGTTTCTTAAGCAACATGCTCCGAACTTTGAAGGGACTACAGACCCCTTCGAGGTGGAAGAATGACTCAGAAATGTGGAGCCAATCACGACGCACATGAATCTCGGCAACGCGGATCGCATATCCTGTGTTTCATCGCTGCTCAAGAAAGATACCAGAATATGGTGGGACTTAGTTCAACAGACTCATGATGTTGCCTCCATGACTTGGACTCGATTTGTGGAACTGTTCCACAAAAAGTAATATAATTCGGCAGTCATGGCTTCAAGAGTCGAGGAGTTCACTGGTCTGAAACAAAGGAGCTTATCAATAGCGGAATATGTTCGGCAGTTCGACCAATTAGCTAAGTTTGCATCGGAAATGGTTCCAACTGACTTTCTGAGGGTGACCAAGTTCGTTAGAGGACTTCAACCGAAGATTGAGCTAGGGTTTAAGCTAGCAAACCCATGAAATACTACCTATGCCGATGTTCTAGAAACGACAATAGAAGTAGCAAGGATTCAGGCAAATGTTAGTAAAGAAAAAGCCAGTAAGCCTGAGCCTAGACAGCAGAGTCAACCTCAGACTAGTCGGAACAACAACCACAACAACAACAGCAATCAATCCAGCAATAACAATAACGGTCAGAAAAGAAGGCATCCTGACAATAAGCAGTCTGATAGCGATAAAAGGGCATGGACAAATAATGGAGGTAATAGGTCGGGTTATGTAGAATACCCGCAATGTGCTAAGTGCCAGAAGAAACATCCTGGTGAATGTCGGGCAAACACCAAGGGATGCTACAACTGTGGTCAGGAAGGACACCGGAAAAGAGACTGTCCCCAGCTCAAGACAGAAGGGAAAAGGAAGACAAGATGTTTCCTGCCAGGGTATTTGACTTAACCCAAGGAGAAGCTGATTCTAGAAATAAAGTGGTCACAGGTCAGGTTTCTATCCACAATAACATATGTTTTGTATTATTTGATTCGGGAGCCACTCATTCGTATATCTCGTTAGGAATGATAGAAAAACTAGACAAACCTTGTGAAAGATTTAGAACTAGGTTTGTAACAGAGTTGCCTTCGGGCAAAGTAGTTCTATCATCACGGATAGTACGAGGTGTACCGATCAAGATTGAGGGCGTAGAACTAAACGGAGACCTGATAGAACTGGAAATCAAAGACTTCGACGTGATACTAGGCATGGACTGTCTAGCAAGGCATGGCGCAACCATCGACTGCAAACACAAGAAAGTGATGTTCGAGACTCCTGACGGCCAGAGACTATGCTTTATGGGACAAGTTTCAGGACTACGCACACCGTTAATATCATCTCTCAAGGCTCAAAGGATGATAGAAAAAGGATGTCAAGCATTCTTAGCCAGCATCACAGATGTGGTAAAGGAAACACCACTTAAGGTTGGAGACGTCCGCATTGTAAGAGAATTCCCAGAAGTATTTCCCGACGACTTGCCAGGGTTGCCGCCGACTTGGGAAATTGACTTCATAATCGAATTAGTACTGGGAACCGAGGCTATTTCAAAGGCACCATACCGAATGACACCTACCGAACTCAAGGAGTTAAAGACGCAGCTACAAGAACTCCTAGACTTGGGTTTCATCAGACCAAGCCATTCGCCATCGGGAGCACCGGTGCTATTTGTGAAGAAAAAGGAGGGAAGCATGCAGATGTGCATAGATTATCGCGAGCTAAATAAGGTAACGATTAAGAATAAGTACCCACTACCCCGGATTGACGACTTGTTTGATCAACTCCGAGGTACGACCGTGTTTTCAAAGATTGACTTACGGTCCGGGTACCATCAACTCAAGGTGCAAAAAGAGGATATTCCTAAGACAGCTTTTAGAACTCGTTATGGGAATTACGAGTTCTTAGTTATATCTTTTGATCTTACCAGCGCTCCAGCCGCGTTTTTGGATTTAATGAATATGGTCTTTCAGGATTACTTGGATAAATTCGCCGTAGTGTTCATCGACGACATCTTAGTATACTCAAAGGATGAAGTCGAGCACGAGGAACATTTGAGGTTGATCTTATTGCGACTAAAGGAGCATAAACTTTACGCCAAGTTCAAGAAGTGCGAGCTTTGGCTTTCGCAAGTAGCATTCCTCGGGCACATTATATCCAAGGACAAATTTGTAGTAGACCCATCTAAGGTAGAGGGTGTAAAGGATTGTCCAAGACCGAAGAACGCATTAGAGGTAAGGAGCTTTCTGGGATTAGCAGGTTATTATCGAAGGTTTGTAGAGGGCTTTTCTAAGATAGTCACTCCGCTCACCAACCTGACCCAGAAGCAGCAAAGGTTCAACTAGACCGATAAGTGTGAAGAGAGCTTGCAATTGCTTAAGGATAAGCTGTGCTCAGCACCAGTACTCTGTGTACCAACACCCAACGAAAAATTCATAGTCTACTGTGATGCGTCAAGCAAGGATTGGGTTTTGTGCTGATGCAGAACGACAAGGTGATAGCCTACGCCTCAAGGTAGCTAAAGGAGTACGAGCAACGCTGTCCAACACATCATATGGAGTTGGCAGTGGTGGTCTTTACGTTAAAAATTTGGCGCCATTATCTTTACGGAGAACGGTGTGATATTTATACGGGCCACAAAAGTTTAAAGTACCTCTTCACTCAAAAGGAGCTCAACATGAGGCAGTGCAGGTGGTTAGAGCTAGTAAAGGACTATGACTGTGAAATCCTATACCACCCGGGAAAGGCAAACATAGTTGCTGATGCGCTAAGTAGGAAGAGTTATGGAAGTATAGCAGCACTAGCCAGAATAGAAAAGTCACTACAGCAGGAGCTGATCAATGCCGGAATAGAAGTAGTCATCGGTAAGCTGGCTAACTTGTCAATCTAGTCAAGTCTGTTAGAAGATATACGGATTGGGCTAGGGCATGATGACACATTACTAGCAAATATGGATGCAGTTAGAAAGGGGAAGGCCACATATTTCTCAATATCAGGTCAAGGGTTATTGCGATATAAGGATCGGGTATGCGTGCCGAATGATCAAGGGATTAAGATAAAGATCTTAGAAGAAGCGCACAGTACCCCATACTTAGTTCACCCAGGGTCGACCAAGATGACTCACGACGTTAAGGCAATATATTGGAGGCCAGGAATGAAGAAGGATATAGCAGAATTTGTTTAGTATGCCAGCAAGTGAAAGCAGAACATCAGCGGCCTGCAGGCTTATTGTAACCACTTAGCATACCAGAATGGAAATGGGACGATTTAGCTATGGATTTCGTGACGGGTTTTCCACGAACAAGTAAGCAACATGATTTAGCTATGGTAGTAATAGATAGACTAACCAAGTCTGCTCATTTCTTGCCTGTTAAGACTTCATACATAGCGGATCAATACGCAAGACATCTATGTCCAAGATTTAGTACGGTTGCATGGAATTACCAAGACAATAGTGTCCAATAGAGGATCGGTGTTTACATCGAGATTTTGGGGAAGTTTACAGCAAGCCATGGGTACTAATTAAGTCTTAGTATGATGTTTCATCCTCAGACAGACGGTCAGTCCAAGTGTACCATACAAATTTTAGAAGATATGTTGCGCGCTTGTGTACTAGATTTCGGAGGATCATGGAGTAAATACTTGCCGCTGATAGAATTCTCTTACAACAATAGCTACCAGTCAACAATCGGGATGGCATCTTATGAGTTACTTTATGGAAGAAGATGTCGATCGCCGTTACATTGGGACAAGGTAGGAGAAAGGCAGCTCCTTGGTCCCGAAGCTGTTAGAAAAGCTCAAGAAGCAGTAGCGCTGATTAGAAAGCGTATGCTCACTGCTCAAAGCCATCAGAAAAGCTATGCAGATGCCAAGCGGCGTGATGTGGAATTCAAATTTGGAGATCAAGTCTTCCTAAAGATATCTCCTATGAAAGGTGTGAAGCGGTTTGGGAAGAAAGGCAAGCTTAGTCCCCGTTTTATAGGTCCTTTTGAGATATTGGACAAAGTGGGAGCAGTTGCATATAGATTAGCCCTACTGCCAACTTTAGCAGATAGCCATAATGTGCTCCACATTTCAATGCTGCGTAAGTATGTGTCAGATCCATCTCACGTCCTCAAGTATGATACAATAGCAGTCCAGAAAGACTTGAGTTACGAGGAACGACCGGTTAGCATCCTAGATAGAGGGATGAATCAGTTACGGTCCAAGAGTATTCCGATAGTCAAAGTCCTATGGAGTAATAGTTCTGAACGGGAGGCAACGTGGGAGTTTGAGGAGGACATGCAACCCCGGTATCCGGAATTATTTGGTAAGTAAATTTCGGGGACAAAATTCTTTTTAGTAGGGGAGAATTGTAGAGTCCCAGAACTTTACTTAGCTAGTTAGATATAGTAATAGGTAGTAGTAGTTATAATATGTTTACTACTGTGGATTTTGGTTCAAGCCGGGACTTAGTTGAACACTCATAGCAACACTTATAGATTTTATAAGTTTAACCTATAGTTTAAGAATATTGATTATAACCTAAGGTTTAATTATATAGCTGATTATAAAGATGTTATTTAATTATACTATAAGGTTTAGATAGAACTAATATGATCATGACACTTGTCGTGTGCATGTTTATTGAGAAATTAAGCATTTTTGGATGAATAGTTTTATAAGAGAAATATTTGAAAACCTCAGAATCTGCCAGCAGCTTTAAAAACGTTATATGACTCAGTCAAATCTATTTACCCAATTCAAAATAAGCTGAAATAGTGCAATTACGTGTATAATATTTCAGCGTATGCCGATATATCGCAGCTCTAGGGGCAATATATCGTCACATGGGGAATACAAAAAGCACGTAACTTCACACAAACTCATCGTCGAGCCTCGGGATATAGGCCCAGGTGATATATAACCTACAATGGTCGATATATCGGCCCTAGGGCAAGTTTTTCAAATAGTTTTGAAACCAAGCTCAATTCAACACTCAATCTCTTAGCAAGCCTCTGAACCTTTTGACCGAATCTTAAGCCTTTGCTGAACGAATATTCAAATGTTTTTCAATTAAATATTCATTATCTGGTTTAAGATCGTGACTTACTTATTAGTCACTTATCTTATTAGGGTTCAGAGCCCTAGAGATAGAATTATTAGTCATCTATTCAGAGTATGACTTAATAGTCACTTATCTGATTGGGCTGCAAGCCCCAGCATGATCATCAGAATCTTTATTGATCATCACTTATCTGATTTGGGTATACATGTAGTAATGAGTTTTCTTGCTAAGCCTGGACTCACGGGTGCTATGTGGTGCAGGTAAAGGGAAATAAAAGCTCACCACTGTAATGCCTTACTTCCTTAGAGCTGTTACTAAGTGAGTTTAAAACGTGCAATTAACTCGCTAGTCGAGGTTTTAGGTTAAAAGTGTAGCTAAACCGTAATAAAAGCCAACAATTTGAAAAATATCATTATTCATTAAATAACTATAAAGCGATATACATTTGGGATCCCAAAATACTGTTTAGAAATATTTACAACTCAAAATGTAATTAAAGTCGACTAAACGACAAAATCAAGTTTAGTACAAACATCTCCGAAAAATACCCCTGGCCGTGACAGCTAGGCAGGCCAAACATGTACGCGTCATTTCACGCTCTCCGTACTCATGGTTAGTCTACTTTCCCCTTGCCCTTACCTGCACCATAGAGCACCCGTGAGTCAAAGCCCAGCAAGAAAACTTTACACAAGCAGATAACATATGCATTACTACCAATTATCATACAATAAAACTGCCAACAGGCTAAACACATACGGCCATGCCATCCCATGCACTTTCTCAGGCCCTGGGTTTGCGGTCTACACCGTGAGGATATCTCAGGTATCCTTTAGGGTCTCACCCTGGGAACTCGCACTCTGCGTGCGTAACGCTGCTCCCGGCCCCTTGTCGTACTCGGCCTTGCAGTTCTCGGCCTTCGTTGTTCCCGATCCTTGCCGTTCCCATCCCTTAACGTTCTCGGCCCTCGCCGTTCCCGACTCTTGCCGTTCAATCACATATATGCACACATAACATAATTAAACCAATACTTAAACACGTATAAACATATTCAATGGGGGCTATGTCCTACAACACAAACTATAGGGCCTCGCCTTGCTCTACGGGTACAACAGTTTTCTTCCCTGTGTCCCGAGCTTTCCAAGCACCAATGTCCTGAGCACAGTCCCCTAGTTCTGAGCCTCGCTGAAACCCTAGTCACAACGCATCAAAAATATCCATCCATCAAAGTCTAATCCATTAAATAACTTTGGGTCATAATTCTAGTCTCCGGGACATTGAATTCTATCAATCCGGGTGATAAAATCCATCCCGAGCCTAAAACCTCCTTGAAGCCCAAAAACACACTAAGTGTCGCGGCCCCATGAACCCATGTCGTGACCCGCCTCAACCAGAGACCCCAACCCCCAAAACAGGGTATGCGCATCGCGGCCCAAGCCAAGGTGTGCCGTGGCCCGCCCTTCTTCCTGGGCACCAAAATGTTCTAGAGGGCCGCCACTTAGCAAGAACAATGGCACGGCCCGACCCTTCGAACCCAGAAAAATCCTCCATTTTCTCCACCAAATCCAAGCCAATTTACCCCAAAATCAACCCAACATTTCAATTCAACCATCACAAAAGTTCTATTGCAGTCTCAACAACAAAACCTAATAAGAATTAACCCCAAAACTCATCTAAAACTTAAGAATGATTCTTCACCTAGCTCACATGCATAACTCTGAAAAACCAGCAGAAATTCAACATAATTCATCAAGTTAAAAGCTTACCTTTGTGCTTAATTAAGTCTCTGATTTAATCCCCTAAGTTCCAGCTTGATTCCTTAGTCTCTGGTTAGTTTTTCACCAAAATCTCCAAGCATCCAAGAGAGAAGAAATAACCAAGAGATAGAGAGAGAGAATAGCCAAGAGATAGAGAGAGAGAGGGCTGGTTTCTTAGTTTCTGAATACTGCCTCAATTTTGTTTTATTAAACTTAAGTCTCTAAGGTTACCTCAAAGGCTCAGGGTACCAAAAACGTTCCCGAGGGCAAAATGGTAAATTTCCCCAATATTCCCTCGTAAACATTCTAACTTCAAATATATCTTCAAATATATCTCCAAATATTTATTTTCATAACCCGATAGCCCCATAAAACGTCTAATTCCCGAAATACCCCTCAACTCGCCCTGAGTCAGGTATTCGATCCCGTTGTGACTTTCTAGCAAAACAGCTCCCTAGGACTGTCTCGGATCGTGCAACACAGATATATCACAATATTCACAATTATTACATTTATGCCCTCAACGGACTAAAATTACAAACACGCCCCTAATAACCAAACAGGGCCCACATGCATATTTAATTCACCTAAACATGCATTTCTAATGTCATACTCATCAAATCACACATTATAATAATAAATCACTTATTGCCCTCTAGGCACGCTAATCAAGGCCCTAAGCCTTATTAGGAAATTTGGGACGCTACAACCACATCCAAGGTGTTTCTCATAGGAACTAGGGGTTAACCCTATATTTTGCCACTTAGGTCGGCGGGTTGTAATTTTTACACTATAATGACCATTTTGGATTGTAAATAACTTGTAAATGCTTTTCTCATAGGAACTAGGGGTTAACCCTAGCCAGCAGGAAGTCACATGTCGAGGTCACAAACGACTAGAGTGAGGGGGCCAGTGGAAGACCCACCTCTCAACCATCGAGCCACACATCTAGAAAGAAATGTTAGTTTCATGAGTGGAAGTTTGGACCTCAGTAGATCGGTGAGTGATACAATACCGAGCCCAGGAATACTGGGAATTATGAGAACAACAAGCCTAATCTTTGAGATCATTTGAATCAAAACTGGGGGTAGGCTAACCCTTCAAACCCGGATTTACGGGCACATTTGAATAGCCGAAAAGTGCCCATGCAGCCAGTAAACGGGAATCAGTATAACCTTGTACTGGGGCAGGGAACTGGAGTTTTCACAAACAATAACCAGCTGTCCCAAATGCAAGCTCAACCTCTGGTGGACTTGGTCCAAGAAAGAATTAACCAACTCGAAAGAGCATTCAGACTCCTTCAAGATGAAAGGAATAAGGACAAGGCAGATGACTCTGATGAGGAGCTCGGGCCTTTTTCTCTGCACATATCAAACACTCCGTTTCCTTACGGATTCAAGATACCCCACGTGGCTCCTTTTGATGGGAACTCAGACCCATACAACCATCTGAGCACGTTTAACATAATAATGCGCGCCAACAACGTCAGTTGCGAGCTCAGGTGCATGCTATTTCCAACCACGTTGACGGGACTAGCAAAAAACTGGTTCGACAAGTTTCGAAGGCATTTGATCTCGTCTTAGGAAAAATTAGCAAAAGAGTTCAATAAACAATTCAAAGCCATGGTAGGCGTCAGACTCGAAGCCTCGACCTTGACTAATGTTAGACAACAGTTGGGAGAGTCATTAAAGAGCTACCTGGCAAGGTTCAACATAGAGGTGGCGTGAGCCTGTAATGTCAATGAAAGTGGTCATCTTATGGCAGTAAGAGTTGGGATATTGCCAGGAAGTCCCCTTTGGGATGATATGCAAAGGAAACCTATAAGGACAATAACTGAGTTCAATAAAAGGGCTCAGAGATTTGTCAACGTAGAGGAGGCGAGGTCAGCATTAAAACTGACTCCCCAACTTGTTATAACTACAATGATGAACGTTAACTCAGGCTCAACCTCGATCGCCCCCTAAACGTCGCGACCCTCAGGAGACAACCCTTCAAAAAGGAAGAAAAATGAAGGGAATAACTCGGAGGCAGATGGGGGGAAAAGAAAAAAGGAGATAAATATTTCTCCATTTACACAGTTTATACCGAGCTTACAGAAACTCAGGAAAACCTTTTTTATTCTAAACGAAAATCAGGTCCCATTTAGACGACATGATCCAATGCGAAATCAAAAATCAAAGAGAGATACCAACAAATACTGCAGATTCCATAGAAACATCGATCATACCACCGATGAATGCAGACAACTATAGGACGAGATTGAAGGTCTGATCTCGAGAGGATATTTTGGGCAATATGTAAGAAATAGAAATCTGGCCTAAGTGTTGGTTGGATAGAGAGAAGCTCCTACACAGCCTTCCCAGTAGAACACGGTCACGCGCACCAGGGAGGATGATCGACCTCCCCCAATAGATGGGGTGGATGTGGTAACCATTTCCGGAGGACCACACCTCGCTGGGTTGGGTTGAAATACTCAGAAAAGATATGTCAACGAGCTCAAGATGGGGGACGGTGTAGAGTCCAAGAACTTTACTTAGCTAAGTTAGATAGTAGTATAATAGTAATAGTAGTATTATTGTTATGACTGTGGATTTTTGGTTCAGACCAGGATTTATTTGGACACTCATAGTAGTACTTGTAGATTTTCTAAGTTTAACCTATAGTTTAAGAATATTAATTTTAACCTAAGGTTTGATTAATATGACTAATATTGAGGATAATATTTATTATACTATAAGGTTTAAATAAGAACCAATAGGATTATAGCACATGTTATGTATGGGTTATTAATGATTAAGTATTTTTTAGGATTAAATTTATTAAGGGTAAAGTTTGAATGCTCTAAGGTCAGTCAGTAGCTTTGAAAACGTTTGAGGGCTTAGTCAAGGTTGTTTACTCAATTCAAATTAAGCTAAAAATGTGTAATTTCATGTTTAAATAATCAGCGTATGCCAATATATCGTAGCTATAGGGGCGATATATCGCAGCACGAAGATACGAAAAACCCGAAACGATGCACGACTGCCTCGGGCATACTGGCCCAGGCGATATATCGCCTACAGAGGGCGATATATCGCCCCTCTCAGCACATTTTAAAACTTTTTGAAATCATTCTCCATTCAACCCTTCAACCTATTGATAAGTCCAGCACCTTTTTGAACGAGTCTTCAGCCTCTGCTGAACGATAATTCAAATTATTTTCACTTAAAAAGCCATTATTTTTATTCAAGTTAAATGAAGATCTCTTCACTCCTAAACTCTATAAATAGGACCTAGTACCCAGCCATTATTCATCTTTTACTCTAAGTTCAGAGGCTGCAAGTTGCTAGGTGAGTGTGAGAATGTAAACACTTGGGTTGGGAATCATAAGCTTGATCATCATAAGCTTATCAAACACTTGGGAAGTAAGGTTTTATAGCATTTCGGTTCAAGATTTAGATTGGTCTTACAAGTCTTCAAGGTATGTCCATACTCTAGTTCATTGGTATTATTTTATTTAAAGTTCTCATAGTCTTCTACTCAGCCTTCTAACCTTATTCTTATTTTGGTTAGGAAATCTAAGTTCTTGAGCACAAGGTTTTTGTAAGTATATTTTAAATAGTATAGTTCCTTCATCTCTTTCATCTCTTCTTCTTCAATAGACTCACCCTTTCATAAATGGTTTTTAGGAGTGTTCCAAAGTCCCAACTCTATCCTCATTACCTGGTATTTTTGGTAAGGAAAATAGGATAGAATTTATATGTTATATGCTTTTTATATGTTATCTTATGTTTTTATGTTATGAAATATGTTATGTATGTTTGTAGGCTTGGGCATATGACCCATATGACTAACAAGCCCCAAATGGATTATGGGCATATGACCTGCTTAGTTAGTAGGACCCCACTAATCTAATGGGCATATGACTTGTTTAGTCTATGGGACCCCAAGTAATAATGGCCATTATAGTATGTATGTGATAAGTGTTATGTTATGTTTTATGTTATTCTTATGAAATTTATGTATATGAACTATGTGTTAGATTTTCCTTGCTGGGCATTAGGCTCATTCCTTTTTGTTTATATGTGCAGGAAAATAGTCTTAGTGGCGGAAAGGTTCATGGAAGCTTGGAAAATGTGTATTGAGGCGGAATGGATTCAAGAGCCGAGCGTTTCGATTCGAGGATGTAGTTTTGTTTTGTTTTTTTTTTTTATAGTTTTACATGTATTTTTCCGCACTTATTATGTAATCCCTTTTTATTTTAAATTATGTTATGTTTTGTTTTTAAAAAAATGGGATCCCATAACCTACTTGAGATTTTATGTAAGTTTAACTCTTATTTTTCTTACAAGTTTCTTAATAAAGTCACGGTATTTTAATTTGTAAGTTTTATTAAGGATTAGTATGTATAGTTTTCGTTAATGGTCCAAAAGTCTATAGTAGTTGGGTCATTACAGACGGATCTCCCTACGAACCTGAACCGCGAGCTCCAAAACACCAAAGGGTTGAAACTCAGCCCATCACCTTCACAGAAGAGGACGCATCGCACGTCCAGTTTCCCCACAATGACCCTGTGGTCATCACACTTCAACTCGCCAATAAAAGGGTGTGTCGGGTCTTGATTGATAACGAGAGCTCGGTCAACATCCTTTACAAGGTCACTTTAAAAAATATGAGACTCACGGTTCGAGACTTGAAAGCCTGTGCAACGACGTTGTACGGATTCTCAGGAGAAGGGATAGCCAGTACGGGTTCCATCGAGCTCCCTGTAACCTTGGGAAAGATCATGGAGTTTATAGTGGTGGACACCCCATCGGCCTATAATGTACTGCTCAGGAGACCACCCCTGATTGGACTGGGGGTAGTGTAATCTGTTAGGCATTTGGCCATCAAGTTCCCAACATCTAGTGGCATTAGGACACTGAAGGGAGACTGTAACGTCCCAAATTTCCTAATAAGGCTTAAGGCCTTGATTATGAGGCTAGGATGGCAAATTATGGAATTATGCGATTATGTGATATATATGTGCATCAGTATATGATTATGTGAGTTATATTATAATATGACTTGATATGCATGTTTAGGTGTATTAAATATGCATATGGACCCATTTCTATTTAATTGGGCAATTTCAAAATGTCAAAGTCTCATCTGCAACATATCCTTCTGCTATGGAACCTTCTTAACGAGCTTTAGTCTTCCCGTATTTTTTTCAATTTTTTCATGTACCTTTCAAAAGGATACATCCATCTGATAAAGACGTGACCTCCCATTATAGCTTCGTCAGGAAAGTGCAAAACCAGATGGATCATTGTGTCAAAGAATGATGAAGGGAAAATCAACTCCATCTTGCATAAAATTATAATCATGTCATCTTTCACATTCTCCATATCTTTTACATTAAGTGTCCTAGAGCATACTTTTTTTGAAGAAATTTCACAATTCCATTATGGTTTTTGCTATGGATTTTGGTAGAAACTTTCGAACACCAACTGCAAGTAAATGTTGCATGATAACATGACACTCATGAGACTTTAATCCAAAAATGTTTGAGTCATTATCAGTTACGTTCTTCTTCAAATTAGAGAAAAATCCATCAGGCAGCTTTATGCCTTTCAGAAATTGATAAAATTCTTGCTGTTGATCAGGAGTCAAGACATACGGAGAATGCGACTTTAATAATTTTTTTGTTCTCATCTTCATAAATCCACAGCAATTTCCGGACTCCCATATTCTTTAGATCATGTCTTGCATTAGTATTATCCTTGGACTTATCATTATCCAAAAAGGCTCCAAGGAGATTGTTGCACACATTCTTCTTAACATGCATCACATCTATATAATGTTTTAACTAGTTTGAGCTCCAGTATTCAAGTTCAAAGAAGATACTTTTTTTCCTCCAATTATTTTCTCCTGCATCTCATTTACGTCACCCCCAATCTATCATGTTTACTGGGAACTTGGATTGACAAAGTGACTTCATTGCATATTGTACAAGATTTGTATCCCTGCTTTTTCCAACTAGAAAAACCACTACGGGTAGAAAAATCGTTAACTGTCCAAAAAAGTGTTGCACACATCTTGAACAATTTGTTCTTTATGCCATCTCTTGTATCCACCCCGTTATTCCACAACTCTTTCAACTCATCCACCAATGACCTTAAAAATAAATCCATGTCCTTACCTGATGATTTTGGCCCAGGAATAAGGAGAGTCAACATGAAATACTCTTCCTTCATGCACAGCCGGCGCATGAGATTGTAGTTTGTCAAAACCACATGCCACATACTCTACGAAAGACTCATGTTCCCAAATGGATTAAACCCATCGGCAGCCAAGTCTAGTCGGACATTTCTGGGATCTTTTGCAAACTCAGGATGTGTGGCATCAAAATCCTTCCACCCAAACCCATCAATCGGATGACACATCACCCCATCGTCTTTCGATCTCCTAGTATGACACCATAACATGTCCTTCATTGTATGCCTTGAATTGTGCATTCGTTTTAATATGGGAGTCAGCGGAAAGTAACAAAATTTTCCCCTTCGTCTCTTCATTGATCCATCGATTACTCCCATACATCGAACATGAATCTTTAGTTCCATGCTCATTGTAAAATAAGCAACAATCATGTTTACACACATGTATTGATTGGTATCCCAACCCTAACTTAATTATTATTCTCTTTTTAGCCTCGTAGTGGGTTGCAGGAATTTTATTCATTCGGAAATGAAAATTTTAATAGCTTTAACAATTCGTCAAATGAGTTGTTAGACCACTTCCACCTCACTTTCATGTGCATCAAATTTGCTAAAATGTTTAGGGATGATATCCAATCGCACCCTGGATACAATTCATCTTCAATCTCATCGAACAAGTTTTCATAATACTGACCCATCTGGCTTCCTTCCACACCATCTGCTTCGTCTACATATGTCAATAATATAAAAATCGTGAACGACGTCTCTCATCTATGTCTTCATTCTCCTTGAATACCCCATCAAAAACTCCTACTTCCACTTCTCCATGGTAAACCTATTGTTGATAATTTGCTTGAAACCCACAATCAAAGACATGAGTCGCTACTATATCAACAATTTGCAGTCTAACATTCAAACATCTAACACATGGACGTGGGATCCTCCCGTCCCAGTCTACGTGTTCCTTCACCATTCTCAAGAAGGCTTGGAGACCGTTCAAATAAGCATCCTCATGTTGAATTCTCATTGTCATCCAAGTCTTATCAATTGCCATCTATGGTACAAAAGTAAAATATTATTAAATACTATTTACCATGTGTGTGTGTCCCAATCCACCTTTTCACTCCACTTCTAAAAGGGTAAAGAATCTATCCCATACAAGTTTGTAGTATACATATAATTTAATCTACACTCTTAAAATTGTTTTGTTTATGAAAAAATTTCGGCAGCACCTCCTTATGGTTCTCATAAGAGCGCAGACTTGCTAATCAAATAAAATAAAATATTTTCTCAACACATTTATTGATGTCTTACAAAGTCTTATGATATCTCTGATAAATTATGATGTTTTATAATGTTACGATTATTGTAAAATGTTTAATATTAAAATTTATTTAATAATTACCTTTATATTTATTAAGTATAACTTATTCTAGTTTAGGTTTATTTAATTCATATTATAATTATTTAGAAATTATTTAATTATTAAATTAATATTTAATTAACTAATTAATTAATGGGTTTAATATTTATCATGTTATTTTTTTTAAATTTAACATTTATAGTTTTTGATAAATTATTTTAACATTTATTGTTTTATTAAATTAATTAAAAAAATAGTAATTATATTATTGGTTATTTGTTTTTAAATTATCATCCTTAGTTTTTCTTTTTATTTTTTAACTAATTTAATAATTAGTAATAATTTTATTCATTATTAAGTTTAGTACTTTATTTTATTACTAATTTTTGGGATAATGCTTTTGTCTAAAAAATTTATATCATTTCTTAATTTAATTATTAAATTTATGAATAATTATTATTTTATATAATAAAATCCTTATTATATATTTTATTTTTATTAAAGCTTAACTTAATTCAATTTCTTTTTCAATTATAAATCAAATTTATTCATCATTTTAAAATTTTTAAAGCTTAATTTAATTCTTAACGTATTTCTTCGTTTTTTTTAATAATGATAAACTAAAATTAAATGGGTATAATTATCAATTAGTGTTATAATGATTTCTCCACACTCTACTGAAATTTTGGCAGCATAATGACTATATTCTAACCAATCTCAAAATTTTAAACCGTGTAATTAACACTAAAAAATTCCCAGAACATTTCACAATATACATATTAATAACACTAAACTTTTCACCATACACCATAAACACATATTCAAACACTAATATTTCAAATTCACATATTATTAACCAACTTTAGAGACTAATATTTTAAGTTTACATATTATTATCAAAATCCATACACTAATCTTTCATGTTCACATATTAAATACTACACATACACCTAATATTTCTAAAATCTCCAATATCAAATACAAATACAGGACCACAGCTCGAACCTCAACAGGACATACCCCGTTCTCTCTAGCATACGGCTGCGAGGCAATGTTGCCTATTGAGGTAGAAATCCCAACGATCCGAACTCAGATTTACGATCAAAGTTCAAACCACATTTAGCTCGAAGAAACCCTAGACTTGATTGAAGAAAAAAGAGAAGAGGCTCAGCTGAGAAATGCTGCCTACCAGCAACGAACTACCAGATATTTCAACAAGAGGGTTTGAGATCGAAAGTTCGGAATGGGAGATCTGGTGTTGAGACGTGTATTCTTGGCAACTCGAGATCCAGCAGCTGGAGTGCTCGGGCCGAACTGGGAAGGACCGTACCAGATAGAGTCAATCATCCGTCCTGGTGTGTACAAACTTGTGAGATTGGACGGGAGCCTAGTACCACGAGCATGGAATGGCGAACACCTTAGACCTTACTATCAGTAGTGTAGGAAAAGTGTTGCCTATAACCATGAGTTTCTATTTGTATTAGTTTGTTTGCCTTTTGATTACCATCAAATAAAGATTTATTTCATTCAGTATATTATCTCTTTTTATTTTTTATTTTTGCAATCTCTCTTAATTTAATAACCTATGGTCACACTCATAGGATATTAAGGGGGCATCATTGGTATATGTACTATCAGCTTAAAAAATAAAAAATATATGAAGCATTTGGATATAACCAGATGCGCGAGCTTAGATAGTTTGGACATAACCGAGTTATAAAAAACATGAAGCATTTGGATATAACCAGATGCGCGAGCTTAGATAGTTCGGACATAACAGAATTATCAAAAACAGAAAACGTTTGGAATTAACCAAATGTGCAAACTCAACAGGTTTGGAACAAACCAGCCAAAAAACTAATCGACGATAAGTAGGAACCTAAACCTACTTCGAGATAAGTCGAGATCGAGGCTGGAATGTTTTAAAGAAAAATAGTTTCGAACTCTTAACCTTGGAATGAAAGCCGAGGATGAGGAAAAGTGACTAAGCAAAAAAGATATAACCAAATCATTCACATTACATACCATATAAGTACTTTTGGGTTCATGGTTAAAGTAATATCCGACTTTGAAAAATAACGAGGTCGGAAGTGGATAATTTGAACAAACTGTGCATGAATGCATTGAGCTTCGAACCTAAATCCACAATATGTTTGTATGAATAAATAAACATAAATGATTCATCCATAAAAAATGTGCAAAATATTTCGAGCCAAGAAATGTAAAGCATATATAAGTAATATTTAAAGAAATTGTATCAGCCCTGTGGGCATAAATTAAAATAATTACAAAAATAAGGGGACGCAGCCCCAATAGATGGTTTCCCCGAGATCAGATTTAAGGAAGAGGAGTCTCCTTGGCCTTCTTAGTATCAGCAGCACCGGATTCCTCAGGACGAATAGCATGGCTGTCCTCCTGGGCTCCCTCCGAAACGGCCTCCCGAGCAGCCTTTTCCTTCTCGAGCTGAGCAGCCTCTTCCTTCTCGAGCCGAGCATTCCACCTGTCAAGAAGTGTCGCCTCGTGAGGACCTAAGAAGCTGGTGTCCAGATCTTCATTGTAGGCCCACATTCGGTACATGGCCGAGTCAACCGCTTGATCCTTCTTCTCTTTGTACTCAGCAAGGAGACGAGCTTTTTCATCCTCCATGATGTCAAAGGTGGCAGCCTTTTCCTCTTCAAGCTTCTTGTTGGTCTCCTAGAGCTGGGTGATCTCCTTCTTATGCTCCTCGAGCTCAGTTTTCAGCTTCCCGAGCTCGGTGGCCATGTCCTCACGTTCCTTGGCTCCTGCCTCAAGCTTCACATTCGCTGCCTTCAGATCATCGCTCGCTTTGAGGTGGAGATCCTTCGCCTCTTGAGCATGAGACTTGCTCGAATGAATCTCGTTGTTCAACTTATAATTGAGCTGGGCGGTAAAGGCAAGAGACTGAAAAAGAAAAAGTCATCATTAACACCAAGTCTGGGTGATTATAACCAAGAAGAAGGACTATAGAAGGATACTTACCGCGGCAGCGAGCTCGATACTCTTCTCATAGAGGACAGTGCAGTCTTGGGTATCGTTCAAGCATTGACATTGGGGAGCTTCGAGACTGCCAAAGCTCTGGCCGATCCGGGACATAACATCCGAGACCAGCGTAGATCCATGGGACCCAGCGGCGTTGTCGACCACATATGCATCCATGTGGGTGGAAACTGATAGCTTCTGAGCTCGAGAAGCAGAAGGCCTTCTAGAAGGCGGACCTAGGGATGACTGAACCACCACAGGAGGTTGGGACTCAACCATAACGGAGGAATCGACCAGCGAAGTCGGCGCCACTGCAGAGGCGACGACCTGCGAGGACGGCGCCGTTGTGGAAGCGCCGGCCTGGGAAGTCGCCGCAGCGATGGAGCTCGAAACCGGCGGGGCAGGAGGAGGGGTTTTCTTGGACCTCTTGGGGCCCTTGCCTGGCCGGTCGGTCTTCAGCGACCCCGCTCTGGGACGCTTGCTCCTCTTGGCGCCACCACTTTCGATGATGTTGTCGAGGTCGGAGTCCATCTTGCCTGCACAAGTCACAACACAGAGTGAGTTAATAAAAGAGAAGCGTACAAGTTGTTTCAGTGTCACAGACTTATAAAGTGATGATAGAAGAAACCTAACTGGAACTCTCCCCCGAGCTCGAGCTTGGGGACCATGAAATTCCCCTGTCTTCAGAGGAGGCGGGGGGAGTGCCTTCCCTATATGTGGGTGATAACCTCGAAAGGTCCCTATAATCGTTGGACCCGTACTGAACAGCTATCCTGTTCCACACCTCGTCCGTGGTATACATGGTGTCGTATTTCCCGAGCTCACTATCAAACCTATGGACACAGTCATCTATCCAACTCGAGATGTAGAAGTGGTATCTATCCTGTGGGCATGAGACTAACCTATTGGGCTTATGTTTTGGTAGGGTGGGGGACCACATTCTTGAGGTAGGGAGGACTTTACCTTCATCTGAATCTGAGCTCGAGGCTTCATCATTAGCCTCATTCCCCGACAGCGGACTCCTTAGGCGAACTGGAATTGGTGGCCTCGTTTCTCTCCTCGGAGGAAGGGCGCCTGTGGGCAGGGGCACCTGCTCCCAGTGTTCATATTTTTTATTGGACCAATCAAAGGTGGACTGGCCCTCCCCCAAAAGTCCGTACTTTCAGAGCCTATCCTCGTGTAAAAGGTATAAGAGAGAGCTCCTGCCATGGGGGAGTTGGAGCAGGGTCTCTCTATGCTCCTTCATTGTCTCGTCAGGAGTGGGACGCTGAAAATTGGCTGAAAGACAAGACATATTTCTACTAAGTACGGATCTAAGAGCTAAAATCTCGAGCACAGAAATAAAGATAACGAGAATACTTACGAATCCGCCTGAACGAGTAGTGTCGAGACGGGGACAGACCGTCTGTCCAGAAGAAGGCCCTTTTGAAATCAGGCGGATGATTGGGAAGATCTTCAAAGACCTTCTTCTCCTTGGGATAGCTCGAGAGATAATAAAAGCCATCCCCTCCCCGAGCTCGGGAGGGGTTACTTTTCAGACAAAAGAGATACAAAATCTCTTGAGGCGAAGGTCCTTTCCACCCCATCTCGTGGTATAAGGACCTCAGGGCAGACAGCACCCTGTAAGAATTGGTGTTGAGTTGGAACGGGGCCAACCCAACGAAATCCGTGAAGTCCTTGAAAAAAGACTTCAAGGGCAACAGTGCTCTCGCCCTCATGTGTTCCTGGCTCCACGCCGCGTACTTCAACCTGGCGTCATGGCCCCCAGGGGCGAAACAGCTTCGTTCATGGTCGGCCGGAGCTCGACACTTCAAGGAGCCTGACAGGCTGAGGCCGTGGAAGGCCAGGATTTCAGTTATCTGACTAGTTGTGGTAACCGAGCTCCAATAGTGCTCGAGCTCAAACATTTCTCTCCTCGGCTGCGAGGAAGAAGGTTCCCCCATTAGTGAAAATTGGAGCTCTCCTGGATGGTATGCGACAGTGACCTTTAGTGCAGGGTCGAGGGGAATCGGCCTAGGTCCTGAATTGGATTCTGGATAGAGGGCCTCCCGAAGAACTCTCCTCTTCCCCTCTATGACCTCGTCTATCTGGCGGCGGTAATGAGCTCGAATATCCTCCTGCTCGTGCGCAAGCTCGTACTCCCTTATCCGACGTTGATTCCGGGCGAACAGCGATTCTGGGCTCGGGGTTTTTGGCTCGTAAGGGATTGCCAGCAACGACCCCCACCGTCTTTCCAGATTCTGTGACATCTAGCGAGAAAGAAAAAATGGTGAGGGCCATGCATGCAAGAGTTGCGAGCTTGAAGTTACGAGCTCGGGGTTTAGGAACAAAACAAGCTATATATTAAGGCCCTTATCAAAGAGTCAGGACGTGCGTTCCACGAGAAAGGAAGGAGAGTGGATATTTTTTTTTTAAAATCCCAAAAATCAAGGGAAAAAAGAGTGGCGGTTAACCAGAAAAGGCAGCCTTGGGTTTCGTGCATTTGTCAAGGCCAATGTTTTTTACCCGAAATCTTGGTGTACAAGAAACGTCTCTTAAAATTTTAAAACCCAGAAAACAGGAATCTTGCTCAAACATCAAAACTGGATATGAACCAGTGATGTAAATTCTGTGTTGGGAGTCTAAAAAAAGCCAAGAGCCTATCGGATAGAAACCTCCTATCATATTATGCTAAGGATGTAAACTAGTACATACACATACACAGGAAGAACAGCATGAACAAAAACTAACAAAATGGAAAACAAAGATTGCATACTTACACAATAATGGCGATTGCAGAGAGATCGTTGACTGAAGGAGAGGTTACAAATAAGAACTTACAGACTCGAACAAACCAAGGTTTCTTTGTTTCTTTGGCCGAGAAAACATGCACGGGATAGAAGCTTTATAGGAAGGTCTCTGGTTTCGTTTTTTCTCTTTTCTTGCTCCTGGTGAACGAAAATAAAGAAGAAGATGATGAATGGGGTCTCACATATATAGGTGGAAAAAGGGGATTAATCCGCAGCGTTGAACGAAATCCTTGTGAAATCCAACGGTCAGGGGTCAATGACAAGATGGCGCCGAAAAGGTGGCAGACGGATGATCGTGGGCATGTTCCCAAGGTACTCAAGTACCAAAAATGAGCAATACCTGGCTAACGCGTGTCCATTTTCAAAGAGTGTATGACGGTATGGTTCCCGAGAAAAGTAGTTCAAAAGTTTCCTTCTCTTAGGAGTCGAACAAATACTTTTGAGGGGGCAAGATGTTGTACCCAGTTTTCAAGCCATGTTAAATATGACCTCGAAAGCTGGATTCGCAGCAAATGAACTCGTACAGTTTGAAGTATGCTCCAGGATTAAATATCAAACCTGCAAAACTGAGACGGCCTCGATTGTGGTGACCTCGAAATATTTACGATCTCGAAAGGCAGCTCCTAGACGCATCTGTCCTCAGGGATGACCTCGGATCAGGAGTTCCGAGCCTGACGCGTGTACGATCTCGAAGGCCATGTGACCTCGGGAGATGTCATTAGCTCGAAAGCTGATGAGAAACCTAGGAGGCTAAGGTCTTGGAGATACAAGATTTTGAATATCTATAAGTGTTATCCTCAAGGGACGCAGTCTGCTTTTATTGTTGTAAATCCCATAATATCATGGGATATTATTTGGTTAGTTATACGCCCCTTGGTCTTCAGGGGACGTTTCCTTTTATATCTGATTATAGGCATTTAAAGCCATTTATTTTATTTACACAAAAAGAGTAACTACCCAAAATATGTGGGATAGTATTCTGCAGCCTTCTCTATAAATAGAGAGGTCATGCACCATTGTAATGGACCGAAATTCTGAACTTTGAGAGAAAACTCTGAAGAATTCATGCTTAAGAATTTTCAGAGATAATCTTGAGTTTAATAACAGAGACTCGTGGACTATGCAGATTTAACTGCTGAACCACGTAAAAATCGTGCGTTTGTGTTGTTATATTTTAATTGGTCATTATTAGTTATTGTTTACGTGCTCTCCTTTCATTGTTGACGAAAAACGGCGTCAACAATCTTTTTCTCTGAAAATATTTAGGAGATTAGAAATCATAGGTTGTAGTTTATTTATCACAAAAATTTAAAAGTTGTCTATTATTGATATTATATTGGCTAATGTGAACTGGACATTCGTATTATAGGATTGGACGATTTAACGAGAAATGTAGGATATTTCAGGATAATTATTAGGGGATTTTTCATAAATATGTTTTATATGCTATTCAAAAATATGAGAATTATATTTTTTCTAATTTATATAGAAAAACTTATTAAAAAAGAAAGAAAGTATAAGAAACACAATTATTAACTAACTAAATAGTAGAAATTTGATTAAGAGTAAAATTATGACACAAAACAACTTTTATACAAAAATAAATATGGGAAACTAAATCCATAAAATTAAAAATTCTTAAAAAAAAAATAGCCATAGAATAACTTTTTTTTTTTTTTAAAAAAAGCCATTTTTTTGCAAATTTTATTAAAAAAACTCATATAAAATATAATTTACTCTAATTTATTAGTATAATTATTTAACTAGACAGATCATAGGATAATGAACATTGCTTGACAAGCATATAAAAGAACTTTTATTATTCCGTGTATAAATGTGCTTATAATACAAATGGCATTAACCCTATATATTTTTGGATATTTTCTAAATTAATATAAAGTCTATGTTTTTTTTCCTAATTATCAATAATAATTTGCTAAAAAGTAATTTTTTTTTAAATTAGCCTTATAAATAATTTTGATTACATAGCTATTAAAAAAAATTGATTACACTAGTCTATTTTTGAAGATAATTGTTGAGTTATTTATTTGTCGAAATATTAATTTATTATAAAATAATTTTCAAGTCTATTCTTTTTTTTTTTGAAAGGGTATACAAGACTTTTGCACATTGATATATATCATAAAAAAAATTATATTTCCTCTACTAATTACTTTATTAGTTAGTGCTCATTGCATGCATGTACCGTTGCTTATTACATGGTAAAGAAAATGTAAAAAGATCAGCTCAAAGAAGGTGAAATCCGTTTCCGCAAAATCTTGTAATATTTTCGTTGAAGTTAATAACTACTGAAACGTCCGTATTATATGTTTATATATAATGAAATCAAGATTAGCTTAAGCATCAAAGTTCGTATGTGAATCTATACATTAGCCTTTGAAGCCCTAGATTTCATTAAAAAGAATAAGCTAGAGACAGACATTGTAATAAAAAATTTGTTCGATCGTCGTAGAAAAAATCACTTGCAAGAAGAAAGTATACCAGTAGGCGCCGGCCATGAATTCGATGCAATGAGGCTTCTTCACCTTCATTTTCGGCCACCTATCGGAGACGTTCTATGAGGAGTTTCACCGGCCCGGCTCAGTATTCTCGCCCAGTTGGATCGACGAGTGACCGGTTGAGTGAGACCGCGGGGAAAACCTGCCTGTCATTAATTCTTGATCGAGATCCACATGTACGGTTACGATTTAAAGTCTTTGAAACATCGGGTTCCGTAGCGGGATCTTGTTCGTCTTCGATTCTTTCTTCAACCTCCGGTTCAACTGCAGCGGCGTCGTTTTGGGATCCGATGTCTGTCCCGGTGTGGAATTCGGGTCGGTGCAGGGACTCGTTGGGTCTGGGTAGGAGATTGGCTCGGCAAATGGGGCAAGTGGCGTTCGACTTGAGCCACTTATCAATACAATTGGTGTGGAAAACGTGATCGCAAATGGGGATTAAACGCAGCGTTTCATCGTCTTCGAACTCAGTCGAACACACGGCGCAAATCAGCGCGCCTCTTCCAATCTTGAGCCTCTTCACCACCCAATACGCAAGAGTGGGGAACGTCTCAAGAACTGCCGCATCGAGTCCTCCAGCTCTGCCTCGGGGCCAGCACCTCGTTCGAATGGCGATGAATAAGAATACCAAAATCAAGATGGCTACAATGGCTAGAAAGATATACGCCATGAATTCAGATTTCGGTGATGAAAGCCAGTCATTCCCATTCGTGTTATTTTGAGAATTTGTTGGAGGCTGAGCTCCAATGTATGCGAACGCCGCCGACAAGAGAAGTAACACAAGAAGAAGTGCGTTAATTTCTTCTCGTTTGGAGAACCATAAATTGGAGTTTGCCATGGTGAAAGGTTGTTAAGTTGGAGATGGAAATTTGGGTTTTGACAGTAGCTGAGGAAGTGGTACTGGCTAACGTAGAGATATTTAAAGAAAGAAATAAACGAAGTGGTTTATATATATGAGGATATAATAATCAAGAAACCAGAGATTAGAGAGAAGAGGATTGCATGTGAATGTGTCGTGGAGGTAATGACGTCAGCAGTAGTAGTCGTATATGGAGTGCCACGTGGACCAACGGGATCCGAGGGGAATGTTACCTTACTCTTCCGAGTAAAACTTGGAGGCAACTTTAGTTGACATGCAAATTTCTTATTATTTTTATTATTCTTTTAAAAGTAATTTTATTTCTTAATCTTAATTTTATTTTTATTTTTAATAGACGCTACAAGAATCTCACAATAATGGAATAGTCTTTTAAGTCTAAAATATTACAAAGTCGTTCTAAGAAGTTCCAATATTTCCTTCGTAATATTTTAATACTAAATAAACTTATGGAAATAGTATATTAGTTTGACATTTTGTAGTTTTTTTTTATGCCGGTAAAAGTATCATTTTTTACCGACAAAAGTAAATTTTACTCTTGCCAAGGCATTTTCATAAAAACTATATATAAACAAAGGCAAGTTCTTAAGTCGCTCATCGGACTTAGTCCAACAAGTGGGACCCAAAAAAATTGCCAAGTGTTAAGCTATTGAATTATTTGATGTTTTTATTATTACATGATTTTACTTGATGAGCCGGTGATGTAAACGGGTTGTAAAAAAATATTGAATCATGGTCTGAAAAGTATGGGCAAAATAGTAATTTGCAGGTAAAAAAAGTCTACAGTGGAGGGCAATAAGGTAAAATTAGTATTGTGTTCAAATATATTTACGAAATTGGGAAAGTAATATTTAAGAGTCACTTAGTAATTTTTAAAGGAGTAGTCAGGAATAATGTTGCATGTAAAAGTAATGAATTTCCAGTAACTCATCTGCATATAAGTAACATTTTGATGTCAGTAAGTAATATTAAATAGAGTGGTTAGTAATAACATAATAGCTGAAAGTAAAAAAACCGAAAGTAATTATTATTTGTTTTTTTGTGAGTAACAAATGAATTGCCTTAGTGAATATCTCAGTTTTGTTTGACTTGTTTAATGGTTAGAAGAATGAATTACCATTGATTATGTAGCTTTAGGTTGTATAGTTAATTTAGAATGAATTTTGGCTATTATATGGTATTTGGTATGTAAGACTTTCCCTTTGCATAAGTTATTTTATAATCTCCTGATGTGTAATACAATTAGAGTATAATAATGATAATACCACTAAACGTACCATATTTAAGTTATAATATTTATATGGTTGCTCGATTAGGAGTCACTAATTCGTTAAAAAAAGTGTGATTAAAATATTTCTATTAGACTAAACATTTAATCTCATACAATTGATGAGATTAATATTGTAGCTGAAAGTAAACTAATGTTGTAGCTGAAAGTAAAAAAGTAAAAAATATCCAATTGATGAGTATGATCTATCACACGAAATTTGTTTAGAAAATGCCTTTTTTTTCTTAGCCCAGACCAGTACTCACTAGATGTAATAAAGCTGTTTTTAATTACCCAGAGAAATTTGTTTACGTTGTTGTTATACACCTCAGTTGTTATACACCTCAACTAAACAATTAGTGAGAATTGGGTTATTATTATTTTTTGATTTTGATTTTTTGGGATTTTTCTTCTTCTTCTTCTTCTTCTTCCCATCTGAGATATGCAACGTCTGTGACAAGCAGTGGTTCGCTTGGTCTGTTGTCTGGTTTCAAGTTTCCAGACCTTGCCAATATCTTGAGCTATTCTCGTGGTTGGACCTTTAATGTTTCTCGCTGGCCTAAAGGAAATCACTTTAAAGCTGGTGACACACTTGGTTAGTATCTCATACCAAGCATAATACCAACTTACATACTTGATATTTTTATTTTTTCTAGTAATAAATATAACCGAGTTACACTTTTGACCAAAAATACTATGCCATTATCTTGATGAAAAATACTATGATATTATTACAACTATTATATATAGACCATTTTTAGTAGTTCGTAGCTAGGACGGAGGAGAGGAAATTCTATTTTAAGTATTATGAATGGACTTATGGTAATTGTTTATGAATTATGCAAAAAAATTTACGAATAAAGATTTAGTTTATTCCATTATTATCGAAGGAAGCACCAGAGAGCCCTCTCCTTGTGAACCCAACTGCGTAAAGACCAGCATTTCCCTTCCAACCTTGTGGAAATGGGGCTTTGGGGAATCCATTTTTGGACAAAAATTCACCTTCCTGATTCATAGCAAAACCAGAATAAGATCAATATAAATGAATAAAAACGACTCTGATCGAAGAAAGCTTTTTTGGGCTTTCCTCTATTTTTGAAACTAAAAACAGAGTAACTTTTTTTCAGAACATTTTCTCACCTGAAGCCATAAAGGAACGTTGCTGCGATAACCAGTGGCGAGAATGACTGAGTCAATGTCGAGAGTTTCGCCATCGACGAGTTCGACTTGGTTACGTGTGAATCTCTTGATTCCAGCAACGACTGTAATATCTCCGGATTTGATCTTCTCTAATGTTCCAATATCTAAAACTGGGGTCTTTCCTTCTGTGTTTTTCAGCGTTAATGGTCCTGTTGAAGGTCTTTTTAGGCCATATTTTTCAATGTTTCCGAGAACCAACCATGACAAAAACAACATGAGCTTGTCAACGAGCCAGAGTGGGAGCCATGCCATTAATAAAACAACGAGTTCGAATGTTGATTTTCTGAAAATTTCTCTGGGTAATTAAAAATTTCTCTTGTTTGCTTAAACAAATTAAAAACAAACTAAATGGCAATCGGTATTCGGTTAAAGGGGGTCCCTAAGGGTATATGTGTATTTTTGTATCATACAATTAACAAATTCAAATCCAACCATTCATTCTAAAATCTAACATATCCTATGGCTCACAACAATTGTTGGACTAAGTCCTGAAAATGCCAATTGAGGGACTAAAGAACTACCCATAAACAAAAAGGTCTTTTTTTTTTTTGGTAGTAAGCTAGTCTCATGATCATTGTCCTTATTATATATTTTAAGGGGATGAAAGAAATTTCGTGTAGGTATATATATGTGAGAAGAGTACACTCCAAGATTATTCAAGTCAATAAAAATTCTCTTTTTAATTTATCTTGGTGCAGAATTTTATTCGATTCCTATAGAATATAACAAAAGGTAAAATTATTGAGACCCTAATCATATTTAGTTTTGATAAACTAAGTGAAAGATCTTCAGTTGATTATCCATGTAATATATGTTGAAGGGATGGCTTTGAGTGGGTCTTTCCAAGTAGGTACTGTGTAATGCCTTGGATAACTAAGACTGTTACACTGTGGTTTTGAGATAGTACAAGACTTGCTAATCAGGTCGTTTTAATAAAAAAATGTGTTTCTAAAGTCAACTGACATGTTAGGGTTGAAAGATTTTGATCGTAAAATGATTGATTTTCATTAGACTAAGAGTTTGATACACGGAATCCAAAAAATAATGTTTACATGGTGGTTACAACCCTTAAAAGTTACTACAACTCCAGCCAGCCTAAATGGAAAAATAATTATTTTGGCTCTAGTTCCTGTAAATCCCTCAGCTGTGGCGGTCGAGCAGCTTCTGATGTACACTCTGCCCCTAAAACTCTCCAACTCATGGCTGGTCCAGCTTTTTGTAACGTCTCAGAATTTCCTAATGAGGCGTAGAGCCTTGATTAGCGGGCCAGGGGTGTCAATATGAGTAATTATGTGTTTAATTATTATATTAATTGTAATTACGTGAATTATGTGATAATATGACTAGTTGTTCATATTTAGGGGAATTAAATGTGCATGTGGGCCCGCTTTTTATTAGAAGGGCAATTTTCATATTTTGGCTCGTTGCGGGCACAATTGTATATTTATATGCATCTATGTGATATATGTGAGATATCACATTATTATGTGGGTTTATTTGAATTATTCGGCATGAGACAATCCTAGGGAGCAAGTTAGCGGGGAAGTCACAACGGGACCCAATACCCGACTCAGGGCGAGTCAAGGGGTATTTTGGGTATTAGACATTTAATTAGGATATCGGGTTATGGAAATAAATAATTTGAGATATATTTGAAGTTAGCGAGTTTAGGAGGGAATGTTGGGGAAATTTACCATTTTTCCATCAGGGATGTTTTTTGTACCCCGAGCCTTGGGATGGGCTTAAGTTAATTAAGTTAGATAAGACTAAAGTTAGAAACACATAGAGCTTACTGCCTAAACCGACATACTCTTTCTCTTAGCTCACTCTTTTCTTTTCTCAAGACACAAAATTGGAGCTCTAGATTTGGAGATTAGCTCAGTTCTAGCTTGTGGATTCAAACAGAAATTGAGGTAAGCGTTGACATATGATTTTTGGCCATTAAATTATGAGTTTCTTGGCTGTTTTAAGGATGTTCTTGAACCCTTTTATCTTATGGATTTAATTGGAGTTTTGATGAGATTTGAAACTAGAATTCTAGTGGGTTTTGTTGGTAGGAGCATATTAGAACTGTTGTGATGATTAAATTTTGTTATTGGAATAATTTTGGGTTAAATTGGATGGGATTTGGCTGCTGAAAATGGAGGATTTTCTGGATTCGTGGGGCCAAGTTGCGACTTTGTTCTTGGTAAGTCGCGACATAGCCTGAGCCATGCACCATGGGAGGCCTCTGCCTGGGGGGTGCGCCGCGACTTGAGAGGCCAAGTCGCAGCCCATGCCTCTGGACAGAGAGGATGAGGAGGCTGGTAGAGGGGCGCGCCGCGACCCACAAGGGGGCAAGTTGCGGCTCGCCTAGGAAGTTTTTCCTTGGGAGTTTGTTTTCAAAATGGAACTTTTTCCTTAGGGCTCGGGATTATTTCCACTACCCAGTTTGGTGGAACCCAAGGCCCCGAAGGCTAGGACTTGGTCCAAAAGCCTTTGATCGCTTGATATTAATAGAATCCTATTTTACTGTTTGTGACTTAGGGTATCACTAGGGGCTCGGAATCGGGATCGTACTCGAGGGTCGTTCTTATTTACATTTACTCGGACCTAAGGTAAGAAAACTGAACCCAAACGTGTTATATGTGATTAGGGCTTGGCCCGACTATTATATATTGGTATGATTAGGGCTTGGGCCCCAAGATTGTTTATGTTGGGCTATTGTTCCTATTATCCCCATTTCCTGTGAGGATTTTGGGCCTTCGCCCCGGCCCACGGTCAGGGGACCAACTCGGCATTTGGGCCTTGTCCGGGGACTCTGGACTGGGCCTGTGTAGATGGGTCCGGGACGCTCCTCCGGGTTCATCTTCAGCTTGAACGGTCCCGGCGGTGTCCGAAGTGCCCGGCCATCGTGGCCATCGCGTCCCTGTCCCGGGCCTGGTAGGCTCCGGGCTCGAAGTAAACGTAGCAGGCAAAGGTAAACGAACCTGGACCGCTTCATCCCCAGGCTACGGCCCTGGCGTCCAGGATACTGAAACCGCCTCATTTCGCGTGAGCGTTGTCCCCCCACTTTTCGCTTGCAGAAAGGGTCACCTTGGGATTGTCTGCTGGCATGTCAGGACTGCGCAGCCAAGTACTCTGACCGGTCTTGTCTCCTGAATCGGCCTCGTGACTCGAAGTGGTCAGAGCCAAAGTGCCGTTTTTTCAGGAGAATGCTTGCGTCTCAGGGCAACTAGTTGGGCCTTAGCTGGTTTGGGGTTGGTGTATTGTATATCTTTTTAGCTTGGGCTTCCACCAGAAAGGCCCCTTGTGCACATTCCTCTGATGGGTCCGGGTCGGATCCGGCCCAAACCTGATGTCCCCCTCGGCCTATAAATATAAGTTGTAAAACGACGTAGAAAGGGAATAGAAGGCAGAAACTCTGTTCAGATATAATTAGAAAACTCCATTGTAAAAGCTTATCCTAGCTCTAATACAGATTTATATATGGACTCGTGGGCTAAGGCTAGTTAACGCCCCAACCACGTAAAAACCTTGTGTCGATCTTCCATTTTCATTATTATTATTAGTAAATATCCTTCATTAAGATAGTTGCCAAAAATCTCGGTTAACAGTTTGGTGCTTTCATTGAGAGCTGAAGGAAGCTAGCGCCAACGTCAGGCCTTCACTACGATGGTGAACACGCGTCACACCACCTTCGACCCTACCAACCCAGAGCAGGGCAACGGAGACCCACTGCCTTCTCAACACATTCCTCAAGACCTGCCTGAAGACGTGCCTCCTCAGACTTCCCACCAAGGTGAGTCGCAAGACTATGAAGGTGAGGCAGAGTACGAAGTAGAAAACGAAGAAGAGTACCACGAGGAGAACGAGGGGGAATATCACGATGAAGCTGCGGACCCCGGGGTCCCTCTCGACGATCAGCAAGACTCGGAGGTGACTAGACTGAGGCAGCAGATCCTGGATCAGGAAGCCAGGATAGCCGAGCAGGCGGAGGCGCACCGCCGGGTGCAAGAGTCTCTGCGAGCCCTGCAAGCACTGATGGCCGCGCAGGGCCTGGCGGCCAACCCCGCAATTGGCCCGCACCCAAAAACGCAACAACCCGCTCCCCAAGCGCAAGCCGGGGGCCCCAGGGGTGCCAGCCCGATCTGTTTCCCTGAGCCTCCCCCCGAAACGGCTCCGAAAGTCCCGGACAAGGAGCGACGGACGACTCGGAAAAAGACTACCCCCGTCAATAAAGTCGGGGCACGTTCACGGCCGTTACCTAGGAAAGAGAAGGTGCGCCCTGTCCCAGGACGAGGCCACCCAATCGATCCGCAGGGGGTACGGCCGCAGGACGGTCAACCCCGGCCCGCCCCAAGGGCGAACGGGAGGGAAAAGTCTTTGCACCCGAGTGCCTCGGTCAACAAGAACCATCGGGAACGATCCCGCCGCGAGGATCGTGACGCTCTCAGCTCCGGGGACAACACTTCCCGGGTAGATTTACGTGACGGACTGAATGCCCGGAAAGAGCGGGCCCGCAAGCAAAAAATTCTTCCTCGAAACGGCGACCTCAGGAACGACATAAACGACAGGCGGAACGAGAGAATCCCCCTGGAGGATAGTGCGGCCAGGCGGCTCATGGAGCAAATGGCCGCATTAAAAAAGGTCACCGACCGCTTGGTCCGCAAGCAGGAAGGCGCGGACACTGACTCTGACGAAGAGGATAAAGAGCCGTGCGCGAGACATATCCTGGACGCCGTATTGCCCAAGGGGTTCAAGATGCCAAGCCTCGCCGCCTACACTGGAAGCCCAGATCCTAGGGATCATCTGTCCCGGTACAACCGACTCATGACCATGGCTCACATCAGCGACGACGGCAAATGCCTCTGCTTCTCCATCACGTTGGGCGGTCCCGCCGAAGAATGGTGGAAAAGGCTTAAGCCGGGATCCATCCAAACATGGTCCGGGCTACAGTCGGCTTTCCGAAAACAATTCGTGGCCGCCATGAGGATGGACATGCAAATCAGCGCCCTCGCCAATATTAAGCAAATGACCGCGGAAACATTGAGGGCCTACATCCAGCGCTTCACTGAAGAGGCCTCCAAGACAAAGGTCGATGACGGACAGCGCCTGGTGGCACTACAGTCTGGAATCCGGGCCGGGTCACCACTCTGGGACGACATGCAGCGCAGTAAAGCCGCCACTCTAGAAGAATTTATTAGGAGGGCCCAAGGATTCATCAACTGGGAGGAGGCTCAGATCCAAGCCTTTGGATGGCCCTCGGCTCCACATCCAGTCCCTCAGACGATTCCAGGAGGTGCGGGACATTTCCCCGCGCAGTCCTACGCAACGCCCCCCATTGTCCCGGGGGCGGTTGTCGCACCCGGCGTTAGTTACACGCCTACTGTGTACGGTCCTGCCGCTTCAGGATATGCCCTGGCCCAATCAACGCATTTCTCCGGATATGGTGTCGCGCCAGCAGGGCACAGTATGGCCCCCGTCGTGGCCTAGCAATCGTAGACTGGAGTAACCGAGGCAAGCGTGAATCCCCACCGGGGTAAGCGGGCCGGCAAAGGCCAGAACCGGCCAGAGTTGGCCAAAAAGGGTAAGAGGGGCTATGAGCCCCAATATTCGGAATACACTAACTTGGTGGACACCCGGCAAAACATCTACCTAGCTACAGAAAGAGCGATCCACTACCGAAAACCTAGCCCCATGTTTAGGGGGGGAGAAATCCCAGAGATACCAGCAAACGGTGCGCCTATCACAAAGATGTGGGCCACACCACCGACGAGTGTCGGCAGCTCAAAGATGAGATTGAAAACCTCATCAAGCTGGGGCACCTCCATCAGTGGGTAAGAATGCCCGTAGGTGTCCCGGGCATGTCAGCCAGCCCCGGGTAGTCTACGGCGTCGGTAACGACTCGCGCATACCTGCCCCAGGGAGGGTATGCGCCGGGACTCCCAGCGCAGGCCCCTCAGGGGGTCGTCACCACGCAGGCCCCTGGTCCTGGAATGCCCTATCCTTCTGGGGCAGCGCCCCCTCGAGTGGACGGGCACGTGTCGACCATATCAGGCGGACCCCACCTAGGAGGACCTTCGAAGAATGATCAAAAGCGCTATCTGAGCGAGCTGGACCATGACCAGGAGGTTTGCGCCCTTGTCCAGGCCCCGGCTCAGCGCCCTAAACTGATGAACCTCCCCATCACGTTCACGGAAGACGACGCCCGCAACGTCCATTTCCCGCACCACGACCCGCTGGTCATAGATGCTCAAATTGCCAACAAGATGGTATCCCGAGTGTTGGTGGATGACGGAAGCTTCGTCAACTTATTGTTCAAACCCGCCTTTGCCGCCATTGGCCTGACGGAGGCTGATCTGGCGTCCTGCCCGACCCAAATCTACGGCTTCAACGGAGATGTGCTCCTCCCCATGGGAAAGGTCCAGCTGCCCGTGACTCTGGGGGGCGAGTTGCAGCACTCGTTCAAGTTCTGCACCTTTGTGGTGGTGGATTGCCCGACCGCTTACAACGTCATCTTTGGCCGGCCCGCCCTGGTCGAGTTCGGGTCCATCACCTCCATCAACCATCTATGCTTGAAGTTCCCGTGCAGCAACGGAGGGATAGGGACGGTCCGCGGAGACCAGAAAAGCGCGCGGAAGTGTTACCATATCTCTGCCCGTCCCGTTTATATGGTCCGGGATAAGCTCGTCGAGCCGGCACTCCGCCCGGCCGAGCAAGCTGTCCAGGACGAGGACGATCTGGACCCACGGTTGGGAGATGAGCGCGCCCTTGAGCCAATGGACGAAATAGAAGAGGTATGCATCAGCGAATCTGACCCTGCCAGGGTCATCCAAGTGGGAAAGAGCCTGCCGGAAGACATTCGGGCCACCATTATCGCCCAAGTCAAGGAAAACCAGGATCTTCTGTCATGGTCCCACTTCGATATGACCGGAATCGACCGCAATATCATATGCCACGCGTTAAGTATTGTCCCAAACGCGACCTCGGTCCGCCAGAAGCGCAGACCTTTGGGGACGGAAAGGGCTGAGGCCCTCAAACTGGAGGTAGAGAAGCTGTCTTCCATTAACTTCATCCGCGAAGCCGTATACCCCGTATGGCTGGCCAACCCGGTCTTGGTGCCGAAACCTAACGGGACCTGGAGGACCTGCATCGACTTCACGGACCTCAACAAAGCATGTCCGAAGGACTGTTTCCCGCTCCCCCGGATAGACCAAATGGTGGATGCTATGTCCGGTTACGAGATCTTGAGTTTCATGGACGCCTACTCGGGCTACAACCAGATCTCCATGCACGTGGCGGATCAGGAGCACACCAGTTTCCAAACGGACAAGGGCATCTACTGCTATGTCGTCATGCCTTTCGGACTCAAGAATGCCGGAGCAACTTACCAGAGGCTCGTCAATCGAATGTTTAGGGCCCAGCTGGGGCGAAACATGGAAGTATACATCGACGATATGCTGGTCAAGTCCAAGACGTCGTGGGAACATTCGAACGATTTGGCGGAGGCTTTCGCGGTTATCCGGAAATACGGGATGAAGCTGAACCCTAAGAAGTGCACCTTCGGCGTCGCATCCGGGAAGTTCCTGGGCTTCATAGTGAGTTCTCGAGGAATCGAAGCCAACCCTGAGAAGATCAAGGCCCTGATCAACATGGCCTCTCCCCGGAAGCACAAGGACGTTCAAAGCCTGACGGAGTGAGTGGCCGCCCTGAGCCGTTTTGTCTCCAAGGCCACGGACAAGTGCATCCCTTTTTTCAATGTCCTCCGGGGAAGCTAGCGGTTCGAATGGTCACCCGAATGCGAAGAAGCCTTCCAGAATCTGAAGGAGCACTTGGCCAAGGCCCCCATCCTGGCGAAGCCAGTCGAAGGAGAGCCCTTGTACTTATACCTGGCCGTGACCGAGCACGCCATCAGCGCCGCGTTGGTGCGCGAAGAGGAAAGGACTCAACTCCCGGTGTACTACGTGAGCAAGCGGTTACTAGACGCCGAATCTAGGTACCCGCTGATCGAAAAGCTGAATTTCTGCCTGCTGACGACATCCCGGAAGCTTCGACCTTACTTCCAGGCCCACACGAGAAAGGTCTTAACCAACCACCCCCTGCGGCAGGTGTTGCAGAAACCTGAGTCGTCAGGCAGACTCCTGAAATGGGCAATGGAGCTGAGCCAATTTGATATATCTTACACCCCCCGGGTGTCCATTAAGGGACAGGCCCTGGCCGATTTCATCGTCGAATGTTCCGGGATCACCCCAGAAGAGAGTATCCCCGCGGCCTCCACTGCTCCCATTTGGAAAATCTTCGTGGACGGAGCCTCGAACGAAAACGGGGGCGGCGCTGGGATCATCTTGGTGTCCCCGCAGGGGCACCAGCTACAAAACGCCCTCCGTTTCCAGTTCAAAGCGTCGAACAACGAGGCGGAGCATGAGGCTGTCATAGCCGCCCTGCGTCTGGCCCGAGAAGTAAGGGCGGCGAACCTCGAAATATACAGCGATTCTCAGCTGGTAGTCAGACAGATTTCGAGGGAGTATCAGACCAAGGGAGAGCGAATGGCGGCATACGTGACCCAAACGAGGGAGATGCTCCAGACGTTCGTGCCGCATTCCATCCTCCAGATACCCCGAGAGAAGAACGTGTTCGCGGACACATTAGCGAAGCTGGCAACCGACGCAGAGGCCGAGTTGGCCGGGCTGGTCCCCGTCAACCATCTCCCCGTCCCAAGCATCGGGATTCCCACCGTCCATACCATCGATCACTCCAATTCCTGGATGGGGCCACTGATCTGCTACCTGTCCACCGGGGAGGTTCCGAACGAGCGAGCCGCGACCAGGAAGCTCCTGTACTAGGCCCACCGATACGTCATGATGGACGGGAAACTCTATCGCCGGGGACTGTCTATGCCTTACCTCAGGTGCGTGTCTGGGACTGAGCTGGGCACCATCATGCATGAGGTCCACGAAGGCTTTTGCGGAGATCACACAGCCAGGCCCAGTTTGTCCAAGAAGATTTTCCGCCAAGGATACTTCTGGCCCACCATGAAGAAAGACTGCATAGACTATGTCCGCAAGTGCGAATAGTGCCAGAGGTACGTGAAGATCCCTCGGGCCCCCCCAACAGAGATAACCTTGATGAACAGTCCCTGGCCTTTTGTAGTGTGGGGGATCGACCTTGTGGGATCTCTCCCGACCGGGAAGGGAGGGGTAAAATATGCCATTGTGGCGGTAGACTATTTCACGAAATGGGTCGAGGCGGAGCCTATGAACACGATCACGTCCAAGAAGGCCCTAGATTTTGTCGTCAACAGCATAGTGTGTCGATATGGCCTCCCCTACAAAATCGTGTCCGACAACGGGAAGCAATTTGACAGCTTCCACTTCACGGATTTTTGCGAAAGACACGGTATAGTGAAGAGTTTCTCGGCAGTCGCCAGACCGCAAGCGAACGGGCAAGCCGAAGCCGTGAACAAAATCCTAAAAGGGACGCTAAAGAAAAAGCTCCAGGCTTGTAAGAGCAAATGGCCCGAGGAACTCCCACGCGTATTGTGGGCCAACCGGACGACCGAAAGGACGTCAACCGGGCACACCCACTACTCAATGGTTTATGGATGCGAAGCCGTCATCCCAATTGAAACGACCGTTTCGTCCCATCGACGCAACACGTACGATCTTGCCCAAAACCACGCCTTGCTCCAGGAATTGCTGGATCTTATCGAGGAGATCCGGGAGGAATCGCAAGTGCAATTGAAGATGTACCAGGGCAAGATCGCGCGGCATTTCAACTCCAAAGTCAAGAACCGCAAGTTCGAAACCAGCGATCTAGTCCTGCGGAGGGTCTTCCCTGCCACTCAGGATCCGGGAGTAGGGGTTCTGGGCCCTAATTGGGGAGGGCCGTATGAGATCCAGCACGAGGTCTGCCCCGGAACGTACCGGTTGAAGCGGCTCGATGGTTCCGAGGTTCCGCGAGCCTAGAATGCGGAGCATCTCCGCAAATACTACCAGTAGTCCTAGGACTTGTCCCAGTTTAGTATTTACGTTGTAAGCAATGTACGCCTCAGGGCTAATTCCCTTTTTAACAATGAAAACGACGTGGAAAGAAAGGTATGCCTCAGGGCGAATTCCTTTCGAATTCCTTTCCCAAGTGACCCCAGATCCATCTCCGCTCACTTGCGGGGGGTATCATCCCAGGCACATTCGAAAAAGAGGACCGAGCCCAAGGCTCGTCCCACCCCGGACGAACGATGTCCGGGGGTATATAATAAAAGGGACCAAGCCCAAGGCTCGTCCCACCCCGGACGAACGATGTCCAGAGGTATATAAAAGGGACCGAGCCCAAGGCTCGTCCTGCCCCGGACGAAACGATGTTCGGGGATATTAAGAAAGGGACCGAGCCCAAGGCCGGTCCCACCCCGGACGAACGATGTCCGGAGGTATATCAAAGGGACCGAGTCCAGGGCTCGTCCCGCCCCGGACGAAACGATGTCCGGGGATATTAAGAAAGGGACCGAGCCCAAGGCCGGTCCCACCCCGGAAGAACGATGTCCGGGGGTATATCAAGGGGACCGAGTTCAAGGCTCGTCCCGCCCCGGACGAAACGATGTTCGGGGATATTAAGAAAGGGACCGAGCCCAAGGCCGTTCCCACCCCGGACGAACGATGTCCGGGGGTATATAAAAGGGACCGAGCCCAGGTCTTGTCCCGCCCCGGACGAAACGATGTCCGGGGATATTAAGAAAGGGACCGAGCCCAAGGCCGGTCCCACCCCGGACGAACGATGTCCGGAGGTATATCAAAGGGAACAAGCCCAGGGCTTGTCCAGCCCTGGACGAAACGATGTCCGGGGATATTAAGAAAGGGACCGAGCCCAAGGCTGGTCCCACCCCGGACGAACGATGTCCGGAGGTATATCAAAGGGACCAAGCCCAAGGCCGGTCCCACCCCGGACGGACGATGTCCGGGGGTATATAAAAGGGACTGAGCCCAGGGCTCGTCCCGCCCCGGATGAAACGATGTCCGGGGATATTAAGAAAGGGACCAAGCCCAAGGCCGGTCCCACCCCGGACGAATGATGTCCGGGGGTATATAAAAGGGACCAAGCCCAAGACCGGTCCCACCCCGGACGAACGATGTCCGGGGGTATATAATAAAAGGGACCAAGCCCAAGGCTCGTCCCGCTCCGGACGAAACGATGTCCGGGGATATTAAAAAAGAGGACCGAGCCCAAGGCTCGTCCCACCCCGGACGAACGACGTCCGGGGGAATATAATAAAAGGGACCAAGCCCAAGGCTCGTCCCACCCCGGACGAACGACGTCCGGGGGTATATAATAAAAGGGACAAAGCCCAAGGCTCGTCCCACCCCGGACGAACGACATCCACGCCAAGGCTAGAAACTTGGAAAATTTAGTTGGGCCTGGCCCTGGCTGTTGGAACCAGGACTAGAACCCCCTGCAATCAGTTAGTCGCGGCAACAAATCGAAATCTCCACTGAACAATGGAAGAAAGTTTTCTTAAAAGACAAGAAAATAGAAATGTTTTAAGTTTAATTACAAGCCAAAAAAAAAAACAACAAAAGTACAAGGCCTAGGCACGGGCCTACAATGCATCCGCCCGGAGGTCCGCATCCTCCCTCTCCTTGGCCTCGTATTTGGTACGCTTCGATTGCGAGTCAGGGAAGACGAGGAGGTTCATGTTCTTATCCTTGCACCAGGCCATATAGATGGCCTCATCAAAGGTAACATCCACCAAGTTATTGGCCTCCTCCTTCTCCTGGCGGGTCGTCTCATGCGCCACCTTCTCCTGAAGCAGGGAGTCGCCCAATTCGCAGACTCAGGCTTTCAGGGCCCGGATCTCCTCCTGGTCTAGGGCAGACTGTGCCGCGGCCGTCTCCAAGAGCGTCGCCCTTTCGTCAGCGATTCTTGTCTTCCGGGACAGCTCATCTTCCATCCCAACCTTGGCGCGGCCAATCTCCTCATGCTCCGCCTTCAGCCGGGCCACTTCTTCCTGGAGATGGGCCGTTTCCTGGCTCAAGGTCTCCTTGACGGCCTCCCTCTGGTTCACAGCCGCCTCCAGCTCCAGCTTGGCCGTCTCCATCTTTATGGCAAGCTCGGCTACTAAGTCGGCGCTCCTTTGAGATAGCAAGTCAACCTGGAGCAAACAAAAGTTAGAAAAAGAAATCACCACCAACAAATGAAAATTACCGCGGCAGCCTGGTGGCGGAGAGCCTGAGAGATAAACAGCACGTCCGGATTGGCTATCGTGGCGTACCTCTTCAGCTGGAGGTTGGACATAGTGCTCCCGACCTGATCAAGCAGGTCAGCAGCCATGGGGGCAATGTCCTGGCCCAGCTTGGGGCGGAAGCCCGCCTTGGCAGCTAGCCGATCCACGATCGGCTGAGGAGCGCTGAACTCGGCCGGACGATCTGAAAACTCGACCTGACGACGGATCGTCAGGGCCTTGTAAGCATCGTCTCTCCAGCATCGGCCGTTCTCCCAAGTCCGGTTGACCAGCCGGGACTGCTCGTCCCGCAGAGCGGACTCCCCCTCCTCGAGGAGAGTTGGGCGGAGGGGGAGGACTGGCGGAGCAGGGATCTCCTTCGTGGTTAGCCGACTCTCCCCATGCGACTCTTCGGCTGTTCCCGACAGTTCTGTCCGGGGCCTCTTCCCGCGTTCGCCTTCCCGGGCGTCGTCTTCTGGGCCCCTCTTTCCTGAGCTCCGGCTTACGGCGTCAACCGCCTCCAAGTCAATCACCGGGGGCCGGTCCGAAGGGACGTCTGCGGCCGGCTCCACGGCCCGGAAGGGGACCACTGCCAGAGCCTCGCCGAGACAAGGCACCGACCCGGGCGTTTCACTGGTGGGGAGGGCTCCGGGCCGGCCACGACGTTTGATCTCCTGGCCGCCTTCTTGGCCGAGCTTTCCTTGATGAGCCTCCTTGTCTCGCTGGCCGGGTTAGACATATCAGAATCCTCTGCAAAAGTACAGGAGAAAGGAGTTAGTATAATAAGCCAGACAGGAAAACACAGCAGTAAAAAAGAATAGCCCGGGACGAACCCTCATCTAAGCCCCGGGCGAGACTCAATTCCCTTAAAGCGAATGAGTGTATCCGGTCTCCTACATCATCCGGGGTTAGAAACCCCCCATACTGGAGGAACCCAGACAGGAACATTAGCGTCCCTGATCCTACAGGGACGGGGGATGAAGGCCTCATCTCCCCATCAGCCCCAAACGCGGGGTCCGGCGGCTCTAGCCTATCCCTAGCTAAGTCCCCGGCTTGGGGACCATAAGTTAAGATTAAAGGGGAGTTACCTCGCCCCGATACACTAGCCCCGGGAGTCCCGACGTTTGGTAGGGCGTCTTCAAAAAGCTCCTCCAGCTCTTCCGAGTTGGCCTCTTCCGCCGGAAGTTGATTCTTCTTACGATGGGCCGCCGTGGCCCACGCCGCTCTCACCACCTCGGCGATGTGGTCGAGGGCCAACTGCTCCCGGACCTCGTTATCCTTCTCGCATGGGATGCCCCGGAAACTCGGGACGACGATGGTCTGAGTGGCCGCCAGCAACCCTATCAGTCGGAGGTTTTTATCATTGACATAGCCCCCGACGTCCAGCTCCTCCGCGGTTAGCTTGGCGTAGAACCTCCTCCTTTCCAGGAGAAACTTGGTAAGGGGGGTTTGAATGAAGGGACCTGCGACCTGGAAGATACGATAAGAGGAGGAAGCAAAAGAATAAAAGAGAGGGTCCGGGAGAATACTTACCCACTCGCTGGAAGTCTAGCAGCAGCGTGGGGTTCTTGTCAGTAAGGAACCCGGATGTCATGAACCAGTAATGCCTGACATCCGGAGGGTGCTTCCAGGTGCTAGTAGGAGCAGGGTAGCCACTCCGTGGCTGCAGCCTGTAAAATCCATCCAAGCTCTTGTTTTTAACACTGACTTGCGGCACCAACTTGTAAAAGTACAAGACTTCCGCCGGAGTGGGCTCTGCGATCTCTTTCGCGACACAGAACACCTTCCATCCAGCAAGCAGATGGTACGCTTGCGGCAGCAGTTGGAAAGGTGCGATCCCCACGTACGTCAGGAACCGCACGAAGTAGGCATGAAGCGGGAGCGTAGCTCCCGCGCTAATGTGTCCGGCGCTCCAAGCCCCGAATCCATCCACGGACGTATGCGCCCGTTCCTCTAGCCTAGCCATGCAATTGTGGAAGAGGTCCGGAGTCGATTCGATGCCCAGCTTCGTCTCCAGGAGCAGCATCATCCTGTAGTTCCGGAACAAGTTGGCCGTCTCGTCCATTTCCCACCTGTTGCCTGTGGGCGTCTTGGGTCCGGGATCGACCACAGGGGCCCTATCGACCTCTTCTTCGGAATGGAGTGTAACACCCGTGGCCATGATTGACGATCTGGGAACAGAGAAAGAAAGACCAAGCAGTCAGTACCTAAACCCAAAAAAGTCGGTCAAGGTACAGGGAGCCTCCTAAGGACTGCTTGGAGCCCCGTCGGACCAGGCCCGGGACCCCAAAAAGCCCCGGGACCCTGATCGGGAGAGAAGGTTACTAAGGTCCACCCCTTGTCCGGGAAGCATCCGAGCACGGTGCAACCCAAACCAGGCAGCCTTCCTAGCAAATTCTAAAGCACATAGCCTAAGTGCATGCGTCTAGAGAGCCTAAATTCACAAAGTTGGTAATAGAATTAAAAAATACTTACTGTGTGGTGTTGACGGTTAAGGCTGGCGGTCGTCCGATCGTAAGGACGGCAAGACCTCGTTCTTGAAGTGGCACAGCTGGTGCAGCAGTTCGTCGGCGGGACAAATCCGAGAAGCGCCGTCAGGTTGCAGAACGAAGGTTGAGGCCCTGGGAAATAGGCGGTGGCGCAGAACTAGCAAACGGCGGAGTATTTTGTCGGCGAGGTCGGACATGCAAAGCTCTAGCGAGAGTTCTGGTTTTTCTTTTTCTCAAGCTGGTTCAGAAATGGAAAAGTGCCAAATGTTTGTCCTCAGAGGGTCTTTATATCAGCCCCCAAATCCTGGCCCCCGATCCAACGGTCAGATGCCTCTTCATCCGACGACCGAGGATCGTGCAGAGGACATTTATGAGCCCTTTTGGTCTGGATCCTCAGCACCTCTAATCCGACGGTCCAGGAGTAACGGAGGCCAAAGGACGCCCCATCCTACTGTCCACCCCATTCCAAGGACATTAATGATGACTCTCCCCGTGCGGATGGGACGCCTCGTGACGTGCGCTGACACCCTAGCCTAGGCCTAGCGGACTTTAGGAGGCCTAGGCGACTCTTCGAGGCCCTTGCAGCAGTCACGCGGCGACACGTGTGTCACTATTCTTGAAGCAAGCCAAGGGTAAACGTCCCCGGAGTACGGCAAATGGTCCGGGATGAGTAACCTGCCACTGCCACGGCCTTTCCGCCGAGCCTCCTGGCCCCGACAGGAATTGGGGAGGCAACTTGGCAAGAACTGCGAGGGTGGTGCAACCCTCCTCCCGGCTATCCCGGGTGAAGGCTTGGGGGGTAAATGTTATCCCCATTTCCTGTGAGGATTTTGGACCTTCGCCCCGGCCCACGGTCAGGGGACCAACTCGGCATTTGGGCCTTGTCTGGGGACTCTGGACTGGGCCTGTATAGATGGGTCCGGGACGCTCCTCCGGGTTCATCTTCAGCTTGAATGGTCCCGGCGGTGTCTGAAGTGCCCGGCCGTCGTGGCCATCGTGTCCCTGTCCCGGGCCTAGTAGGGTCCGGGCTCGAAGTAAACGTAGCAGGCCAAAGGTAAACGAACCTGGACCGCTTCATCCCCAGGCTACGGCCCTGGCGTCCAGGATACTGAAATCGCCTCATTTCGCGTGAGCGTTGTCCCCCCACTTTTCGCCTGCAGAAAGGGTCACCTTGGGATTGTCTGCTGGCATGTCAGGACTGCGCAGCCAAGTACTCTAACCGGTCTTGTCTCCTGAATCGGCCTCGTGACTCGAAGTGGTCAGAGCCAAAGTGCCGTTTTGTCGGGAGAATGCTTGCGTCTCAGGGCAACTAGTTGGGCCTTAGCTGGTTTGGGGTTGGTGTATTGTATATCTTTTTAGCTTGGGCCTCCACCAGAAAGGCCCCTTGTGCACATTCCTCTGATGAGTCCGGGTCGGATCCGGCCCAAACCTGATGTCCCCCTCGGCCTATAAATATAAGTTGTAAAACGACGTAGAAAGGGGGTAGAAGGCAGAAACTTTGTTCAGATATAATTAGAAAACTCCATTGTAAAAGCTTATCCTAGCTCTAATACAGATTTATATATGGACTCGTGGACTAAGGCTAGTTAACGCCCCAACCACGTAAAAACCTTGTGTCGATCTTCCATTTTCATTATTATTATTAGTAAATATCCTTCATTAAGATAGTTGCCGAAAATATCGGTTAACAGTTCCAAATGCTTGTTGATAAATGCTTAAGTGCTTATATTCGTTTAAAGAATTCTATGGTTATGGTATGTGGCCCCGTTATATGAATATGTTTAGTATTATGGAAATGGTTATTCAATGGGATTATATGATTAGCATGTATATGTGCTTAGTTTATCGGGATGTGCCTATCCACATATGTTTCCTGTAAGTGAGGTATGTAATCCTGGATCAGGGCTTGACTTATGAGTCAAGGACGGCAATAGCGCGCTGTGCGCTCGTCGAGAGGCATAGGCCTAAACCAGAAATGTACTATTACGTTGATCGACTATAAGGTCGATAATGAACCAAGGGGTTGGGCTAGCTCTATGGCCAGTGAGACATAGCTAAGGGCGAGCGCCCCAGATGACTATATGGCCACGTAGCTAGGGCAGTGGCCCCAGGTTAATCCGATGACCGTTTGGTTAAACTTGAATGATAATATTTATGCATTGTTATTACTGGTTGTGTTGAATGGTTGATTTAAAGTTTATATTCTTTGTTGTTGCACGTTCTATTTTCTCGCTGAGCCTCAGCTCACGGGTGCTTTGTAGTGCAGGTAAGGGGAAAACAAAGCTTGACCAGCCATGAGTTGGAGAGCTTCGGTGGTGGCGTGTACATATGCGGCTGCTCGACCATCACGGTCGGGGTTATCACTGAGGAACTAGGGTTGTAGCCTTGTTTTACCGCTTAAGTCGACTAATTGTAATTCTTTTGATGTACATGTATCTTTTTAATAGTTGAGTTGTAATATTTTGGGATCCCATGTTTATATATTACTTTTGAAATTAAAGTCAATGGTTTTTTGACCAAAATTTGTAACCCTGACCCTTGTCACTAACCTTAGCTACATGATTTAAACCAAATGACCTGATTAGCAAGTCTGACAAAATTTTTAGTGCATAGTGTAACAGTCCTGGATTAGGAGGACGTTACACTTTCCCTTGCCTTTACCTGCACCACGTAGCATCCGTGAGCCAAGGCTTAGCTAGGAAACCCAATCCAACAAGCATAGATAACAAAGTGCATAGTAAACTTTAGATCAACTAGTACAATCAACAACAGAGTACAAACAATAAATTAGGCAACAGTAAATAGATTCTTCCAAACATATAATTCAATCTTAATACAAATATTTGGGTGTCGACCCCCTTAGGCCGAGCCCTCTGGTTATTTAGTTGATCTCGACTCGCTTAGGTCGAGCTGCGTTCAGTACGCTTAACATCAGCACCAGCTCCCTTAGCTCGTGCTCTCACATTACACATAACAAATATACAAGTTGCATAACTCATATGTTCATTAACAGGGGATCTCAGTCTCATTCACAGTTCGGATGCAGTTTTCTTACCTCGAGTCCTGAGCAAAGGATGTGGAGCGGTCTGGAGCACGATCCTTAATCCCGAGCCTTAACAGTAACCCTAGTCACAAGTGACAATGGATAACTATCAAAATCTATTCCAATTAAATGTTTTGGAATAAAATAGTAGCTTACGAGACCTCGAATTCTACTAAATCAGGTAGTAGAATTCGTCTCGAGCGCTTAGGTTTAAGTCCCCAAGCCTCCCTAAGTCAAAAAACCAATCTTGGTTGTGGCTGCCTAGGCGAGCTGCGACCTAGCCCTAAGGGTCATGGTGCGCCCCATGTCAGAGGTGCCAGCCTCATGTCCCAGGGGGAGGCGGGCTGCAACTTGACCTCTAGGGTCGCTGTGCGGGCAACTCAAATCCAAGTTTCTCTTGAAGAATTTCCTTCAACTTTAATGCACTCCAAAAGGGAGAGAGAAAACGTGAGAGCAAGAGAGAGGGAGAGTATTTGAGAAAACTTCTGATGGTTCTGGTTATTTCCTAAAGTCATCTGAGTATATCCTTTAACCAAAAGACCCTCTTATACTAACTCAACCTCCTTTATTGCCCATAATGGAAAAGTGGTCATTTGCCCCATCGATAGCTAATTCCTCGAGTCATCCTACAAATTCTCAACCAATCCCGGCATACCCAACTAATTACCAAATACTTACCCATTACTCGATAAATCCCCAAATATTCTCTAAGTTCCCAGAATACCCCTAGGCTCACCCCGAGCTGGGTATTAAACCACGTTGTGACTATTCCGCTAATTCTCTCTCTAGGATCGCCTCGAGCCGAATACTGCAAATATATCCACACAATAATGTGGTCTCAATCATTTAACACATATAATCACATTTATGCCCCTAGCGGGCCAAAATTACAGATATGTCCTATAAACAAGAACGAGCCCACATGCATATTTAATTTCACAATCATGCATTTATAATCATATCATCATATAAATCATGCATGCCACATAGTCACACATTTAATAAATTAATCACACATATATCCAATTATGCTCTCCTAGCACGCTAATCAAAGCATTAAACCTTAATAGCATTTTTGGGACGTTACAACTATCCCCTCCTACTTAGAATTTCGTCCTCGAAATTTACCTGAATAACTCGGGATACTGTTCCTGCATACCCGACTCTAGCTCCCAGGTCCCTACTGTTGGGATTCTATGTCCTAATTAAAACTCAATTTCTTTGTAATCTCATTTATTATCAATAAAAGAATTGAAATCATTTTTTGACTTGGTCAATCACTTTGCTCACATGTTTTATTTTAATGATTATTTGTTTAATATAAACTTCTATTAAATCACGAGCATATAGCTAATCGTATTTATAGTGACGTAATCACAATGGAATATAAATATGATTATATGTTTAAAATAAGTTAGTCCTAAGATTAGTCAGTGCACAGGATTTACAATGACTTGCCAATCTACGATATGATCTACTTACACATCGCAGTGTTATATTCTTTCCATAACATTAACAAAGTAGATAAGATCGGATGTATTTGTTACAATGGACTGGACTGATATTGACAGTTGATAGGATAAGTAAACATACCGTTATTATCTATTCTAGTCATATCATATAGTTGACCATAGGTCAATTCAATCTCAATTCTGAGTAGTTAGTATTCTAACTTATTGTATTATTTGAGTTCTTTGACTTGTTCGTTACCAGCTTACCCTACGGACTAGCCCATACTTACATCTTGGGAACTCAGTAGTATAATTGAGTGGGAGTGTTAATCATGGATATGAACATCTATAGCTTCTGATGAAGAAGTGAAACGATGGTTTTCCTTTTAGTTTGGTTCAAGGTGCTAAAATGATAGAGATCTCATTTCAGTAATTAATATTAGTTTACTAAAATATCATTTACAAGGAACTAAGTGTTTTAAGGATAAAATACAATGAGGGGTAAAAATGTATTTTAGTCCCATCTCATTGTAGACCGTCTATAGAGGATTGAGTGACAATTATAGTTGTAACAATAGATAATCAATAACGTATCTATATTGCCTCAATTTTTCTATTCTTCTTCTCTCTCATGTGTTGAGAATTTCCCACTCTAGTCTAGGTGATTCTAAGGATACTTTGGAAGATTGTGAAGTAAATTGAAGAACGGTTCATTTTCTTGGTAATACTCTACGACAGAAAGGATACAAGGATTAGAGAAACTAAAGGAATGACTCTATTGAAATTCCGTATTTTAATATTACCAAGTGATTAGAGATAAACAACTTAGTTAATGCGGAATACAATTTAAGTTGTTTGAACCGATTCCAGATTTGTTAACACAATTGATGCAAATGTTAAAACAGAAACAGGAAAATTGGTAAAAAATCAACACCGAGAATTTTTACGTGGTTCAGAAATCCTTTAAGATAACCTACATCCACGATATCACTCCCAGAGAATAAACCAATTAGTAAAGAAATAATGTGTACAAAAGCATTGACTTAAACAATGTAAGACTCCCTCTTAAACTGTTGCCACAATCTTGTTGTACTATTCTCTATAAATCTAGTTTTGATGAAATGTTGATTCTCTTGAAATCCCTTCAAAGAATAGCGAGTGCTCACTTCCCCCCGAAGTGAGACTTAGATAGATACCTCTCCCGAAGATCCTCATGAACACGTTCACAATAGACACTACCTGTTTACAATGGACTAGATAGATATCCACAAGTACACTCAGCACTCTCACAAAGATTAATGTGAACAAACTTAATCCTTACAAATAAAACACTCTTCAAAATAACATAATGCTTACAAATTTTCCAAATGGAAGATGAGAAATTTTCAAAGGCCTTGGCAAGGTATTTCTAGGAAAAGAAATCGTCCAAGGCCATTATTTTATGAGTTCTTTGTAATCAATTTGCAAATTCCTTTGATTTAGGAAATCAGCTAGCCAGATGAATTCTGTATCGACAGAAAAGGAAACTGATGAGTCAGCAATGCCATCAGATTTATCTGGCAGAACAAACATGGTCGAACATGGTCATTTATTTTGACCATGTTCATTTTCGAAACCTTCTTTATTCCAGAATGAACATAATCCCTGAAAATATTCTCACAAGATAAAACACAATATTATACCAATAAAGATTGATTGTGATAAATAAGGTAAAAATTGTATTCACACTAAAAGAGATTTTCACTTAAAAAACCAACTGAATTATGAGATAATTATTTAAAGATATGTTGCTCATTTTTTGCAATTTAAAAATAGTTTGTCTAAAAATAAAGTTAGCCAATCAGGGTTTAACAATCTCCCCCTTTGGCAACTTGATAGACAAAAATATTTTAAGACTTTATTTTGAAAGACCCTACAAAGAAAACCAGGTTAGAGCAAAATAGTAATGTAATTACTCCCCCTGTGACATTACTCCCCTTACAATAGTTGTTACACCCAGATTTCAAGAATGGAGATTTGGATCTCGAAACTCAGGCTCGTAAGGTGTAAGCTCGAGATAAGCAAATTCGTCATCAACATTAATGAGAAAGTCAAGGACAGTCTCGCTAAGTAGTAAATGCGAAAACATCGGAATTGGTGAGCTAAGAAACTACGTGGTCTTGGAGGAGTTCCGAGGTTATAAGTCAGGCTCGAAGCCACAATAACAATAGTTCAACACTTGAATAAATCTCCTACCATTAGAGTGGAACAATTCATTTGTAAGGACAGGAAAATTTGTATTGGGGAAGACTCTATAAAATTGCTTCTAGAAAGCTTTAAGAGAATTACAACAAGTGAATAACACAGACTCGTGTACTAAGCAGATTTTAACTGCTGAACTACATGAAAAGCCGTGTCTATATTGTTTAATTGCTCTTCATTTCTAAGTTGACGAAAAACGGCGTCAACAATTTTGTGCTTTCATTAAGAGCCATTAAATAAGACGTGAGCCTGTTTAATCAGAAAGCCTCCTGAATCATCAATGGCCACAGCAAGTAACCCCAGTACTAGCGAGCGACCGTTGCCCCAAATACTTGAGGAGCAGACTCCTCATGCTGAGGACTACCCCTGATAGCTTGGAAAGCATCCCATGGTGGACCCAGATCCTAAAGAGAGGAGTGATTCGTCCAACTCTCGGGGGCCGCCCGGCCCCAGGCCTGACGAGGATATGTATTACAATCCTGAAAGATATGTTCCAATTGTGGAACTTGAAAATCGCCAATGGCACAAATAGTTGGCAGAGTCAAAAAAAACGCAACGAAGAATTAGCCAGACAGGCTGCTAGCATCCAGGCACCTCCCCAGAGGCCTAGGGGACGTCCACGTAGGAGCACAGCTGCCAGGAGGGTGGAGTAAGTGCCACCACCGGCGTCCCAGCCAACTCAGCCAAGGCCCCGGAGGAGTAACCGGGCTGAGGCTATTGCCAACTCGACTGCAGAAGTACCAGCAGGACCGAGTAATAACTGAGCCCCTTCAGCGGCTCGGAACCCGAACCCTGATGCTGCGCGAAACAACCCAGAGCCTGATCGGGCAAACTCTGGATCATCCAGGCCCAACAATGGGAGACAACCACCGTCACCCATAAGATACCCACCATCGCCAACAAGGCACCCCTCGCTAATCCAAGAGGTCCCACGAACTACACATCGGAGGCCATCTCGCAGTGACAATCGAGATGGAAACCGATAGGCTAGGCCTGGACAGGGGAACGAAAGAGAAGCTACCCGAAATCGTAGGGTTCCTTAGCCTTTGAGAAGTCAAATGTCAAGATCATAAACTGCTGGGACAAGGAGGCCAACTGGAGACCCACCTCGAGCCCCATACCTGACCAGCCAATCCATCCCTAAGATCATGTCAAAATCCTCCATATCTAACTCAATCAAGTAAACTAAAAGCTCCCTACTATCAACCATCGCTGGCAGTGCCCTAATGCACCTCCTAGAAACTATCAGTTCCCCAGTAGGCAATAAAGTCCCAAACCCCGCCGTCCGATACTCACTAGGTCTACACAATCTATCAATCACTTTACTAGAAACAAATGAATGTGTAGCACCAGAGTCAATCAATACAGTAAAAGGAGAGCCAGCGCTAGAAAGCTAACCTGTCACCACCGAGGGACTAGCGTCGGCCTCTGCCTGTGTCAAAGTGAACACTCGAGCTGGAGTCAAGCTGTCTACCTTTCTTGCTTCCCCTTTCTTCACTGTTGGGAAATCTTTCTTGAGGTGCCCCACTGTTCCACACACATAGCAGGCCTTGGCCCGACACTCGCCCTGATGGCATCTTCTGCGCCTCGGGCACTCCGGATAACTCCTCCACGCCTCAACGCCACCCTAACGGCCACCCTGACTACCCCGACCCCTCCTGTCAAGTCTAGTAGCGGTCGAAGTGTCAGGAGTCTTCCTCTTCACATTGTAGTATTTCTGGCTGAATAGATCCTTGAATCCATCCCAACTCAAAGCAGTGATGTCCCTGGTGTGTGATGCCACTTCCCACCAAATGCGGGCATCCTCTCTCAACATATATGTGGCACAGGCCACCCTGTCATAACCTTCTCATGAAATCCAGGATAGTAGTAATCATAGTCATCCACTGTTCTCCCTTCGGTGGATCAGGTCCTCCCTCAAAAGTTGGGGGATGCTGCTTTTGGAACCGCTCATACAATGGCTCCCACCTGCTCCTAACTTCTACTGGCTGTATAACTGGTGCCACTACAAGTGGCACAATAGGTGCAGCACTCCCTGCTGGAGCCTGTTGTCACAAAAGACGAATCTGCTCATCTTGGCTCTGAAGCCGCGCTTGCATCTCTGCCATAATCTGCTGCCAATTTTCAGGGACTGGCGGAGTAATCTGGCCCTGGTCATCACCTCCGGTTCCAGACCTAGTACCGGCTAGTCGCATAGATTTTCTTGGACACATAGCTATCCAAGTCAATCTGCAATCAACGACTCAACAATCAAACCATGATGACAGGGTAAAAGCTTCTCCAAAATCCACCAATGGAACATAATCAATCACAAATAAACAAAATATAGGCATTTATCCACATGCACCGGCATTGCTAATAAGCATGCCCCAACATCACCACACAACAGTTAAAACATAGACATCCTTCCATACACAATATGCAATTATTCATTCACATGCACATCAATGCTAATAAGCATGCCTCAATATTATCACACAGCAGTCAAGGGCCAGGCCTTATCAGTATCTCATGCTTCCTATTAATTCAACAGATAACAACATCATAATTCATTCCATACATACAAGCATATAAGCACATATACACATTACCAAACCCTGAATCGAGCTTGTCTCTAGCAGCGAATGTACATGTCCAGTCGGTCTTCAGGAACCCTTAAACCTAGGACGCTTTGATACCAAGTTGTAACGCCCTGGTTAGCCAAGACCGTTACACTGTGTGTTCATAAAGGTGAGGGACTTGCTAATCAAGTCATTTAGTTAAAAACGTGTCTCAAGGGATCCCAAAAGAAACCGTGTTTGAAAGTCAGTTTACAAAATTTCCAAAGTACAAACAACCACTAGCCACTTTAAGGGAAAAACAGACATTCATGGTCCTTCTGTTCCTGTCTCCTCATCAACCATGGTGGCTAAGTAGCTAACCATGTACATTCTGCCTTCAGAGCTCTCCGATTCAGGGCTGATCAAGCTTGCCCTTGCCTTTACCTGCACCACGTAGCACCCGTGAGCCAAGGCCCAACAAGAAAATATAACATTATAGTACAAACAATAATAACAATAGAATAATCCTTAAAGCATGTTCATGCACTTAGCATACCACATTAATCATACAGTCCATAGACATAACCAGAGAATCAACAAATCAACACTTAACTATTCAGCATGACAAATCCACCAATCAATAATAATAATCAAATCACATGACAAACAGGGTCGACACCCTTAGGTCGCACCCTTTGAATACCCCACTGACTCCGGTCCGCTTAAATCGAGCCCAATGCATAACAAGCTGTCCTCAGCTACCAGTGGCTGAGCCGCGCCCTGTGCACCAATGTAAACTCTGACACTCTTAAGTCATTTGTTTATTATTCACATGGCATAATACCACCCTTCAATAAGCATACCAAAATAGGGAGCCCTTAGTCCCATTATCAATTCACAACCGGGTGCAGTTTTCTTACCTTTAATTTCCAAATGCTCTGATATTGAGAGATGTCTGATAAACGAGTTTTAGGCTTGTTTATGGTCCTAGTTTTTAGGCTATTTTTCATTAGTTAGGATTATTTTATTTCGGAATTATGCTCGTTTGTTCTTGTTTCAGGGTGATTAATGTTAAGTGATACAAATAATGAAAAGGAGCGAAAGTGGAATAAAATCGGGACGGATTTGTGAATTTTGTTGGTTCTGTAAGTAGCGCTACAGCGCCACTAAGGGAGCGCCGTAGCGCTAGGAAGAAATTTTGAAGAAGCTCGGCACTAACTTTAGCGCTACAGCGCTTGGACGCAGTTTTCAGGAAGTTGGTTCCTCACTTTAGCGCTACAGCGCTACCATAAGAGCGCTACAGCGCTGGTACCCAGATTTCCCCCATTTCGTCTCTGACTTTAGCGTTACAGCGCTACCATAAGAGCGCTACAGCGCTGGTGCCCAGATTTCCCCCATTTCGTCTCTGACTTTAGCGCTACAAGGGTAGCGCTACTGCGCTGGTTTCGCGATTTTTGACATATCTGGTTATTTTTGATGGGCAATTGAGTCTTTTCCAGAGGGAATTTTTAGTAGGGATTCTTGGGAAACATATATGCGACTGAGACAAGGCTAAGGGGATAACGACGACTGGAGTAAGAACAGCATCTTGGAGGATTGATTGCTGTGTTTTTTCATCTTTTTCGTTAAATTTTCATGTTTGTAATTGAACTATCATATGGCTAGAATGAATATCATAGGCTAAATTCTTTTTTTAGGGCTTTTATGTGAATCTTTTGGAAACCCTTGTTATGGTTTAATGCAAAATTGATGTTCTTCTTCATCTCTTTCAACTCCTTGCAATCTGTGTTATTTGTGCGATTATTGATTGATCACCTCTAATTGCTATTTCATGAATCAAATTGAAATATGAAAAGTGAAATTTGATATGCTTTGATTGTTTGGATGCAAATTTAATTTAGAACGAAAGTATCTAGATTGTTTGCCTATTTTTTCTGAGTTGCGTGGTTAATGCCTTCTACATGATTCAACTTACCATAGAAATATAGGAAGTTGTCATTTAGATTGAATTTCATAAATCTTGACCAGATTATGAATTGTTTTTGCAACTTATTCTTGAATAGGGAGAAGGGGATATAAATTATTGCATTAGGAAATAAAAGGGTGGAAAATAGAGGATCATAATTGTCCTAATTTCATTTTCTCTGTTATTTTCTGTTTAAATTTTCATTGTGCTTCTTAGTATTTTTCGTTGTTTGAAATCTCTGAAAATTGTTCAATCAAATAGAATTAAAAAGATTGGTTGATTGGTAATTGATAAATCAGTCCTTGAGGACGATACTTGGTTTTTACCATTTTATTACAAATTGCGACTGTGTGCACTTGCATAGCAAAAATAACGCAACAAGTTTTTGGCGCCGTTGCCGGGGACTGAAAATAATTATCAATATCAATCTAATTAATTTTTATTCTAATTTGATTTCAATTTCTCTTGTTTCTAATCTGTTTAGTTGCTTAATTTGTCTATCTCAGGTGAATTTTGGTATATGCATGGCAGAAGAGGAAAAGACACACTTGTTCCTCTGAATCCTGAGATTGAAAAGTCTTGCAAGCAAATCAGAAAGAACAAGAGGGAGGCCCAGAAATCTGTGAAGATGGCACAGAATGAAGGGGATGGCAGGAATGTTCTAATTCCTGGAATTGTACAAGGGGGTCAGGCTCAGAACAATGCTGAGAGGAGCTTGAGAGATTATGTACTGCCCACTCTGACGGGAGTACAAAATAGTATACGCCCACCAGCTGTAGAGGCTAACAACTTTGAAATCAAGCCCGCTATTCTACAAATGGTGCAGTCCTCTGTGCAATTCAATGGGTTGCCTTCTGAAGATCCTCACACCCATTTTTCCAATTTTCTGGAGTTGTGTGGAACCTTCAGATATAATGGGGTGAGTGATGATGCAATCAAGCTTAGGCTTTTCCCATTTTCTCTGAGGGACAGAGCTAAAAGTTGGCTGAACTCGCTGCAGCCAAACTCTATTGTCACCTGGCAAGATCTAGCTCAGAAATTTTTGTCTAAATTCTTCCCTCCGTCCAAAGCTGCTAAATTGAGGGGAGAGATCAATAACTTTTGCCAAAATGACGGGGAGTCATTGTATGAAGCTTGGGAACGGTTTAAGGAACTCCTGAGAAGATGTCCTCATCATGGCATTGAACAGTGGATGCTAGTACAGAATTCCTACAATGGTTTATGTTCGACAACCAGAACCACTATTGATGCTGCAGCGGGTGGCACTTTTATGAGCAAGAGCGCAACTGGTGCTTATGAGCTGCTGGAGGACATGGCTACAAACAACCATCAGTGGTCTAAGGAAAGATCATCAGGAGTCAGAAAGGTGGCTGGGGTGCATGAGCTGGATGCAATCACTGCTCTAACAGCACAAGTAGCCTCCTTGACGAAACAGTTACAACAGAGCACTGTATCTGCGAATGCGGTTCAGATGGAAGTGAGGTGTGAAATGTGTGGTGGTGCTCATTCTGTCGACCAGTGCCCTATCTATATAAATAATAACACCCCAATGGATCACGCTCAAGTTCAAGCGGTGGGAAACTTTCAAAGGCCACTCAATAATCCATTCTCCAATACTTACAATCCTGGGTGGCGAAATCATCCCAATTTTTCGTGGAAGAATAATCAAGGCCAACAACCTCAGTTTCAGGGCCAATTTCAGAATAGCATGCCTCAACCACCTATGCATCAAGCTTCGTCATCACAACAACCTAGGCCTCAACAATCAATGCCTCAACCTGAGAGGCCTAATGAACTGCAAGCTGCCTTGTTGACTCTCACTAATACTCAGACTCAATTTATGACTGAGACCAGATCCTCTATTCGAAACCTTGAGACACAAGTTGGGCAGTTGGCCAATATGATCAATAACAGACCTCAGGGAAACTTTCCCAGTAATACTGAAGTCAACCCCAAGGAGCAAGTTCAGGCAATTACTCTGAGGAGTGGGAAGCAAACTGAGCAGCCTAGACCTCCACAGGCAGTGGTTCAGAATAAAGAGATGGGTGAACAGTCTGATTCAGAAAGGGTTACTGAAGACCATCAGCAGTCAGAACAGAGTCCGCCAGTTGTTATTGAGCAGCCAGTTCGAGTTCCATACCCTCAGAGGCTTAGAAAGACTACACTTGATAAACAATTTTCTAAGTTTCTAGAGGTGTTTAAAAAGCTGCACATAAACATTCCTTTTGCTGAGGCCTTGGAGCAGATGCCCAGCTATGTTAAATTCATGAAGGAGATTCTGTCAAAGAAAAGGAGGATGGAGGACTATGAGACTGTAGCACTCACTGAAGAGTGCAGCGCGATTTTACAAAGGAAGTTACCCCAAAAGCTGAGAGATCCGGGGAGCTTCACCATACCTTGCACCATTGGAAAGTTTTAATGTAAGCACGCCTTATGTGATCTGGGGGCAAGTATCAATCTGATGCCCTTATCTGTGTTTAAAAGACTTGGTTTGGGGGAGGCAAAACCAACAACTGTCACTTTACAGTTCCCAGACCGATCGTTAACACATCCACGAGGTATTATTGAGGATGTTCTTGTGAAGGTGGATAAGTTCATATTTCTAGCTGACTTTATTGTTCTGGAAATGGAGGAGGACACATATGTCCCAATTATTCTCGGTAGGCCATTTCTAGCCACAGGCCAAGCTCTTATTGATGTTCACAAAGGAGAGCTTAAGCTTAGAGTTCAAGGAGATGAGGTGGTCTTTAATGTCTTCAAGTCTATGAAGTATCCGGTGGCTAGTGACAGTTGCTTTAGTGTGGATGTGATAGAAAAGGCAGTCTCCAAGAGAAGGATGAGCAGTGATGCCTTAGAGGCAGTATTATTGGGTGATGAGGGCGACGATGATGATGATGCTGAGATCAGAGAATGTGTAAACTGGATCAACTCTTTCTTACCATATTGGAAGAAGTTTCAAGAACTAGCAGATCCGACTGATAATCCGCTAACCTCCATTCAGCAGCCACCGCAGTTGGAATTAAAGGTCCTCCCAGATCACTTGCGCTATGCTTATTTGGGAGAGAATGAAACTTTACCTGTCATTGTGTCAGCTGACCTGTCAAAGATAGAATTGGAGAAACTGTTGAGGGTTCTAAGGGAGCATAAATTGGCCATTGGGTGGACCTTGGCAGATATTAGAGGAATAAGCCCGTCGACGGTGAAGCATAAAATCTTATTGGAGGAGAATAACAAGCCATCCATAGAGGCCCAGAGAAGACTCAATCTAGCCATGAAGGAAGTGGTATTGGAGAAAATTCTTAAATGGTTGGATGTTGGGGTGATCTACCCAATTTCTGATAGCGCATGGGTGAGCCCTGTGCAAGTGGTACCTAAAAAGGGTGGAATGACTGTGGTGAAAAATGAGAACAATGAACTCATTCCAACAAGAACTTTAACGGGGTGGCGGATTTGTATAGACTACCGCAAGCTCAATAAGGCAACAAGGAAGGATCATTTTCCTTTGCCTTTCCTTGATCAGATGCTTGACAGATTGGCAGGCCATAGCTACTACTGTTTCTTGGATGGGTATTCTGGGTATCATCAGATCGCTATTGCACCAGAGGATCAAGAGAAAACAACCTTTACATGTCCTTATGGCACATTTGCTTTCAGGAGAATGCCATTTGGACTATGCAATGCCCCTGCAACATTTCAACGGTGCATGATGACCATATTTTCAGACATGGTAGACCGGTGTATTGAGATATTCATGGATGATTTCTCTGTTTTTGGCGCATCATTCGACCTCTGTTTGGGTAACTTGGAGAACGTGCTGCATCGTTGTGAGAAGGCAAATCTGGTGCTGAATTGGGAGAAATGCCATTTTATGGTGAAAGAGGGGATTGTTCTTGGCCATAAAATTTCAAGTGAGGGAATTGAGGTAGATAGAGCAAAAATTTCTACCATTGAAAAGCTGCCTCCACCAGTTTCAGTCAAAGGAGTTAGAAGTTTTCTTGGTCACGTTGGGTTCTATCGAAGATTCATAAAAGATTTCTCTAAGGTGTCCAAGCCTCTCTCAAATCTGCTTATGAACGGATTTGTCTTTGATTTTAATGATGAATGTTTGAGGGCTTTCAAATTCTTGAAAGAAAAGCTTATTTCTGCTCCAATTGTGATAGCTCCGAATTGGGAGTTGCCTTTTGAGTTGATGTGTGATGCCAGTGACTACGCAGTGGGGGCAGTTTTGGGACAGCGGATTGACAAGGTATTTAGGTCTATCTATTATGCTAGTCGGACTCTAAATGATGCTCAGCTGAATTATGCTACTACAGAAAAAGAGCTGCTAGCTATTGTGTTTGCTTGTGATAAATTTAGACCGTATCTGATTGGTAACAAAGTGATTGTCTACACTGATCACTCTGCCATTAAATACTTGATGTCAAAGAAAGATGCCAAGCCCCGCCTGATTAGATGGATTCTTTTGCTTCAAGAATTTGACATGGAGATTCGTGACAAGAAGGGCAGCGAGAATGTGGTAGCTGATCATCTCTCTAGACTTGAGGTGGAGGAGACTGAAAATAAGAAAGCAGTGCAAATCAATGATCACTTTCCTGATGAGCAGTTGTTTGGGGTAAGTGAGACTTTAGCTGTCCCTTGGTTTGCAGACATAGTGAACTTCTTGGTTGCCAAGATTGTGCCTCCTGAAATGTCAAAGCAGCAATTAAAGAAATTCTTTTCTGAGGTGAAACACTACTATTGGGAGGAACTGATTCTTTATAGGCACTGTGTTGATCAGATTATCAGAAGGTGTGTTCCTGAAGAAGAGATGCAGTCTATTCTTAATCACTGTCACACTCAACAATGTGGAGGGCACTTTGGAGCATCAAGAACAGCGGCCAAGGTATTACAAAGTGGTTTCTATTGGCCTTCATTATTCAAGGATGCCAATGTTTTTGTCAAAGCCTGTGATAGGTGTCAGCGAACTGGTAATATCTCGAGGAGAAATGAAATGCCTTTACAGGGGATTCTTGAGGTGGAACTGTTTGATGTATGAGGCATCGATTTCATGGGGCCTTTTCCACCATCTTACAACAATGAATATATTCTATTGGCAGTGGATTATGTATCCAAATGGGTGGAGGCTGCAGCAACTAGAGCCAATGATGGTAAAACTGTGCTTAATTTTCTGCATAAACATATTTTTACTAGATTTGGCACTCCCCGAGCTCTGATTAGTGATGAAGGGAAACACTTTGTAAATAAACAGCTTGATGCATTGCTGGCTCGTTATGGAGTATATCATCGAAAAGCTTTGCCTTACCATCCTCAATCAAATGGGCAAGCTGAAGTTTCAAACAGAGAAATCAAGAGCATCCTTGAGAAGACCGTTGACAGTTCGAGGAAAAATTGGTCGAAGAAGTTAGATGATGCGATTTGGGCATACAGAACTGCATTCAAAACACCAACAGGCATGTCTCCTTACAGGTTGGTGTTTGGTAAAGCGTGTCATCTACCAGTTGAATTGGAGCACAAGGCATTCTGGGCTATGAAAAAATTAAATTTTGATTGGAGTGCAGCTAGTGAACGAAGGTCGTTGCAACTGAATGAACTTGATGAGTTCATAAATGAGGCTTATGAAAATGCCAAGATTTATAAGGAGAGAAAAAAGGCTTGGCATGACAAGAATTTAGTCAGGAAGGAGTTCCAACCAGGGCAGCAGGTACTTCTTTTTAATTCAAGGCTGAGACTTTTTCCTGGGAAATTGAAGTCAAGCAAGTTCGCATTTCAAGAGCTTAAGAAGCACCTCGCGGAGCCTCCCATCTTGTCGAAACCTATCATAGGAGAAATTGTGTACCTATATCTCGCTACGACTGAGCACACCATCAGCACCGTACTTGAACAAGAAGACCAGAAGGTACAAAAGCCAGTATACTATGTCAGCAATAGGTTACTGGGGGCAGAATTGAGATACCCCTTAATGGAGAGATTGGCCCTCAGCCTAATTTACTCATCTCGAAAGCTCCGATCTTATTTTCAAGCACACCTCATCCATGTGCTAACTGACCAACCACTACAATAAGTCTTATCAAAGCCAGAAGCCTCGGGCCTATTATTAAATGGGCTGTTGAGCTCAGACAATTCGAGATCAGTTATCATCCAAGGATAACCATAAGAGGACAGGCTCTGTTAGACTTCATAGTGGAATGTACTGGAATGACCGACGGCGAAGTTATAACCCCAGCTCGTGAGCTGTGAAAACTTTATGTCTATGGGTCTTCCAACGAAAATGGATCGGGGGCAGGAATCATATTGATCACTCCAACTGGAAGCCAGTTTCACTCCACCTTGAGATTTGACTTCGAAGCATCTAACAACGAGGCTGAATACGAAGCTCTATTGGCAGGACTTCGAATAGCCAAAGAACTCAAGGCTAAAGCGATACACTGTTTATAGTGACTCGTAGTTGGTGGTCAACCAAATTTTAGGGGGATACCAGGCTCGCGGAACAAAGATGGTTGCATACTTGAAAAAAGCAAACACAACACTCGAGCATTTCAAGTTCTACACAATAGAGCAGGTTCCCCGAGAGAAAAATTCGAATGCAAACGCCCTAGCCAGGCTCGCCAAGTCTACCGAGGTCGACAAGCTGAATGTTGTGCCAATCAAGCGTCTGTCGACACCCAGTATTAGCGAGCTGGAACAAGAAGATGTTTGCATGATCAACTCCGAGCCAACCTGGATGACCCCAATGGTTGAGTACCTTGAAACCAGTGTTCACCCAGCAGATAGGAACAAGGCTCGAAAACTGATGTATCAGATCCCCATATACACTATTGTGGAAGGAAGGCTATATCGAAGAGGATACTCTATGCCACTACTTCGATGTGTGACTCCACCCGAGGCCAGAAAGATCCTAGAAGAGATACATGAGGGATTATGTGGGGACCACACTGGGGGAGATAGCTTATCAAAGAAAATTATACGCCAAGGATACTTCTGGCCCACTATCAAAGCAGACTCATTTGATTACGTCAAGAAATGTGATAAGTGTCAATGGTTTGCCACAATCCCATGAGCTCCACCTTCCGAGCTAACTATGATGACCTCCCCATGGCCATTTGCGGCCTGGGGAATTGACCTCATAGGCTCGTTGCCCACTGGCAATGGCGGAGTTAAGTATGCAGTAGTCGCAGTAGATTATTTTACGAAGTGGACCGAGGCCAAACCTCTGGCAACAATTACCTCAAAGAAAGTTTTGGACTTTGTGATAAAAAATATAATCTGTTGATATGGAATGCCAAGGAGGATAGTATCGGATAACGGTACTCAGTTCGATAGTGAACTATTTACCAATTTTTGTGAGAAAATGGGATAATAAAGAGCTTATCCTCTGTGGCTCATCCCCAAGCGAATGGCCAAGTCGAAGCTATGAATAAAACCCTGAAGAGTTCCGTGAAGAAGAAATTGGAAGAAGCTAAGAGAAAATGGCCCGAGGAGTTACCACAAGTTTTGTGGGGATGTCGGACCACAACTCGCACTTCAACAGGACATACCCCTTTTTCTTTGGCATATGAATGCGAGGCTATGCTACCAATTGAGGTCGAAGTACCCACTATTCGTAGCCATGCTTTTGACCAAACCTCGAACCAATCCCAGCTCGAAGTAAGTCTGGACCTGATTGACGAAAGACGGGACGAGGCTCGGCTAAAAAATGCAGCATATCAGCAGCGAGCTACTCAATATTTCAATAAAAAGGTTCGAAATAGGAAATTTGGATTGGGAGACTTGGTGCTGAGACGCGTATTCCTAGCCACGCGGGACTCAGCAGCTGGCGTGCTCGAACCTAATTTGGAAGTGCCTTATCAAATCGAGTCAGTTATCTGACCTGGCGTCTACAAATTGGCAAGATTAAATGGGGGATTGGTACCATAAGCATGGAATGGCGAACATCTACGACCTTACTATCAATAGTGTAGGAATGATGTCACCTGTAACCGTGCTTGTTTATCTTTACTAGTCTTCTGTTAATAAATTGTTCAATTCTGAATAAAGTTCATTTCCATTTCAGTATGCTGTATTTTTTGCAAACTCTCTTAATTTAATAACCTATGGTCACACTCATACGATATTAAGGGGGCATTAGTGGTATATATACCGTAAGCTTGAAAAAATAAAAAATAGCATACACGAAAAGAAGTAAAGTGTTTGGATGTAACCAAATACGTGAGCTAAGATAAATTGGACATAACCAGATTATTAAAAGTAACGTGTTTGGATGTAACCAAACGCGCGAACTAAAATAACCAGATTATTAAAAGTTAAGTATTTGGATATAACTGAATGCGCTAGCTAAAATAATTTGGACATTAAAAGTAAAGTGTTTGGATATAACCAAATGCGCGAGCTAAAATAATTTGGACATTAAAAGTAAAGTGTTTGGATATAACCAAACGTGCGAGCCAAGGTAGTTTGGATATAACCAAATGTGCGATCTAGATATAACTAGGTCAAAAAATATATGTGTATGGATCACAAACCAAAAACACAACTTAAATAGGTTTGGAATAAATCAGCTAAAACTAATTGACAGAAAGATGGGATATAGATAAATGATAAACCCACCTCAAATTAAGTTGAGATCGAGGCTGGAATATCTTGTAAAAAGATAGTTTCGACCTCATAACCTCGGGGAGATACCCGAGGATGAGGAAAAGTTACTAAAAAAAGCAAGATATAACTAAACTACCCGCCTTACACGCCATATAAGTACTTTCTAGTGCATGGTAAAAGTAAGTTTCGACCTCGACAAATAACGAGATCGGACACGGATACATCGAGTAAACTGTACATGAATGTATTGAAACTCGAGCTTAAATCCACCACGTGTTTGTGTGAATAAACAGACATAAGGACAAACTTTTAATACAAATTGCTTAAAATATTTCGATTTAAGAGATGTAAAGCAAAAATATTAAAGTAAAGTCAAATATGGTATTGTAAATATCATAAGAAAACAACTCTTTTACGAGCTATAAATTGTCTTAGCCCTAAGGGCATAAAAAGCAAAAAATAATAAAAACTATTACAAAAGTCTTAAAGGGACGCAGCCCAGGATCGAGATTTAGGAGGAAGGGGCATCCCCCTTAGCCTTCTCGGCATCCTCCTCAGCCTTTTTTGCATCCTCCCAAGCAGCCTCCTCTCCTTCAAGACGAGCTTGCCATTTGGCCACAAGCTCCTCCTCAAAAGAGCCTAGAAAGCTGGTATCGATATCAGTTGTAATGCCCTGGTTACCCCAGAACAGTTACGGTGAACCGAAAATTTAACTCGCTACCCGAGTTCTTTGGTTAAAAACGTGCTTCTAGGTATTATTAACAGGCTAAGGTGGAAAACCAATAAAAAAGAAAGGATATATTTTATTTAATACATAAAACTGTTCATGGGCCCATCAAAACACTTTTACAAGTTATTTACAACTCAAAATGGTCATTGCTGATTCAAATTTACAAACCCGCTGACCTAAGCGGCAAAAATAGGGTAAACCCCCTAGTCCCTCTGAGAACTCCTTCGCCGTGGTGGTCAAGCTGCTGCATATGTACACAACACCACCTAAGCTCTCCACTTAAGGCTGGGTGAGCTTTTCTTTCCCTTTACCTGCACCACATAGCACCCATGAGCCAAAGCACAGCAAGAAAACACAGTAATGCATATAAATATTAACAAATGAGTATTATTATAATCACACAGAGCTTATAGCTCTGAATAGATGAGTGAATATCACTTGAGATTCTGGTAAACCATAATGAGTGACTGACAAGCAAGTCACTAACTTAAACAGATGAGTGACTGCTAGGTAAGTCTCTAGCTTAAACAGATGAGTGACTGCTGGGTAAGTCACTAGCTTAAATAGATGAGTGACTGCTAGGTAAGTCACACAGGGCTCAGCACCCACAGCCATGTGACTAAATAGTCACTGTGGCTCTAAGTAACTAGCCTTTGGCTAGACAAGCACTTATAGTATTCATCGAACTTGAGGTCGGTTAGGCATTAATGCTCTTCTGAGTCATTTAATGCAGATGTCGATTAGATCTAATCTTTATTGGCTTGCGTTGAACACGCTATGGCCATTCCTGACTTATGAGTCAGCACTATATGACCAGTGCCTAGTACCACTGCCGAACTTGAGTAATGAGTCACAGCTTCATAGTTGATACTGACACCTTTGCCAATTCTGACTATTCAGTCAGTACCATGCACAAGTGAGCAAGATTTGATAAGCATTCAATAAACAATCCATGTCCATATTTAAACATTCAACATGCCTTATGAATAACCATGCATGTCACATATGGGGTGCAGTTTTCTTACCTCTGATTCGAGCGAGAATGAATAAAAGAACGACCCTTGAGAACGATCTGACTTTTAGTCCTTTAGCGGTTACCTAGTCATAACCAAATATAGGACACCACCAATAAAATGAATAACAAAGGTTCCCGAACCAAGATTTAACCTCCGGGACATCAACCCCTACTAATCCAGGTAGTAGGAACAATCTTGAGGCCTAAAACCAAGTTCTCGAGGTCAAAACATTCAAACGGCCTCAAATCCCTGCCTGAGCCGCAGCCCTAGCACCTTGAGCCACGGCGCCCCTTACCCAGGGCTGCGACGCCCAGCACACCCAAAAACCTCCAGCTGCTTCTTCGAGCTTAGGTCGCGGCGCCCAAGAATAGGGTCGCGACCCCCCACCCAGAACCAGCCAAGAACTCGATTTCCCTCATCCCAAACCTTCCAAAAACATACCTAAACACTTCCAAATCCAAAAATCAAAGTTCCCAAACTTCCCAATGATCCAAAACCATCAAATCTCGAGGCTCAAACGAACCAAAAACTCAACGATTCACAAAATCCAATTCAAAGCTTAGAAACTTTAAAACTCAAAACTTAGATTACCTTTGATTGGGTTGTTTCTCATTAAATACTTCAGTCAAGAAGCTTCTAATATTTCCCAGGATCGTTATGCCTCGATCCTCGCTTGATTCCGATTCCTAGAACTCGAGATTTCTTCGAAATTGCCTCGAACGGTAAAATGAACTAACGGGAAGAGAGAAAGTGTTTTTCTAACGTACGGTTCTATCTGACAAGCTACTTCAAGGTTAGGTAACCTCAAATAAAACCTAGTGCTCGGGGTCTCGAAAACACCCCCGGGGACATTATAGTCAAAACTTCCAGAATTTCCTCCTGATCTCAAAACCTCCAATTTATCATCAAATAGCATTCTCATTACTCAATATCTCAATAAATGACCCTGTTATGACAAAACCGCTAATTCACAATATAAGACCGTCTCATGCCGAATAGCTCGAATATATCTCCATAATAATGGGATCTCATCCATAACTCACAATATGCACCCAAAATACACAAATATGCCCTCAACGGGCCAAATTACCAAAACATCCTAATAATCAAATGTGGACCCACATGCATGCATATAACATCATATTATAATATAATTCACATAAAATGCATATTATCAGTTAATGGCATAATTAAACAGTTATGGCCCTCCCGGCCTACTAATTCGGCCATTAAACTGCATTAGGGATTTCGGGGCATTACATCAACATTGCTGGCCCAGATCCTGTACATGGCCAGGTCAACTGCTTGGTCTTTCCTCTCCTTGAACTCTTCGAGGAGATGAGTTTTTTCCTCCTCCATTATCTCGAAGGTGGCCTTTTTCTCCTCCTCAAGCTTGGCATTGATCTTCTCAAGCTCCTCTAGCCTGGCATTCAGCTTATCAAGCTCTGTTATCCTGGACTTCATCTACTCAGCCTCAGCCTCAGCCTCCAGTTTTGATTTTTCAGCCTTAAACTCGTCTGCGAGCTTAAGCTGGAGATCCTTCGCCTCTTGAGAATATGACATGCTCGAGTGGATCTCGTTGTTCAGCTTATAACTTAGCTGAGCAAATGCAGTAAGAGACTGACACACAAACAAATCAAGTTAGAATATACACTAAGCACAACAAAAATGATAATAAGGTGAGAGAATTTACTGTAGCAGCGAGCTCGACACTCTTGTCATAAAGGGTGGTGCAGTCCCGAGCATTGTTCAAGAAATGCCACTGGGGAGCCTCAAAGCTGCTAATGCTCTTGCCTACCCGAGAAAGGATGTCCGAGCCGAGTGTAGCCCCATGGGTCCCGATAGCATTGTCGAAGACATACTCATCAACATGAGTAGAAATCGACAACAGACGCCCTTTGGACGCTGGTTTCTTTGGAAGAAGGCCAAGCGTGGGGAGAATCTTGACGGCAGGAGGCGGAGGAGGAGCATCTGTGGTGGACGCATCGACTTGGGAGGTGGGATCCGCGGACGAGCTCGCAACAATGGGAGCTAGGGGAGGAGGAGTCTTCTCGGTCCTCTTAGAGACCTTAGCAGGTCGATCAGAATTCTACGAGGATCTCAGGCGCTTGCTCTTCTTAGCCCCCTCACCCATGGCGAGCATGGTCTCGAGATCAGAATCCATAGTGCCTGCACAGTCACACCACATTATAAGAAATTTCGAGACACAAAAAGTTAGCATAATGCAGACAGTCAAGGAATAAAAGGACAAGTAATGAAGAACCTAACTGGAACTCTCCCTCAAGCTCGTGCTCGGCGACCACGTAATTCCCCCATCTTTGGAAGAGGCAGGGGGAGTCCCTTGCCTATATGTGAAAGTCAACCTCGAAAGGTCCCTATAATCATTCGTCCTGTATTGGACGGTTATTCCATTCCAGACCTCATTCAGGCTATACATAGTATCGTACTTCCCTAACCAGATATCAAACCTATGGACTCTCTCATCTACCCAGGACCATACATAAAAAATGTTCCTATCATCTAGGCACAAGATTAGGGTGCCAGGTTTGTGCTTAAGAAGCGAAGGAGACCATAAATCCAAGCTAAGGATGATTGTACCTTTGTCACTCGAGCTTGCAGCCTCGTCATTGGCCTCGTTCCCCGAGCACGGATTCCTGCGATGGCGAGCTGGGGATCGTGCCTTAGAGCTTCGCCTCGGAGGAAGGCTACCGGTTGGGAGAGGCACAGACTCCCACTAGGTGTATTTCTTGTTGGACCAGTCATTTGTGGATTGATCCTTCTCTAAGAGACCACAAGCTCGAAGCTTATCTTCATGAAGAAAATAAGACAGGGAGTGCCTGCCATAAGGGAGTTGAAGCAAAGTCTCCTTATGCTCCTTCTTCTCACCAGTGGGAGTAGGACGATGATAGTTGGCTGAAGAAATAAATGTATTATGAGTGGTTCGAGCCTAAGAAATAATTCAAACATAAAAAGAAAAAAAGACCGTATACTTACGGATTCGCCTGAACAAATAATGTCAGGAGGGAGCCAGGCCATCCGTCCAAAAGAATGCCCCCTTGAAGTTGGGAGGATGGTTCGGGAGGTCCTCGAAGATTTTATTCTCACGAGGATAGCTCAAGAGATAATAGAGGCCATCTCCTCCCCAAGCTCGGGAGGGATTGCTTTTCAAGCAAAAGAGATACAAAATCTCCTTTGGTGAAGGTCCTTCTCACTTTAGCTCGTGGTAAAGCGACCTCAGGGCTGACAAAACCCTGTATGAGTTGGTGTTGAGTTGGAAGGGAGCGAGCCCGAAGAAATCCAAAAAGTCCTTAAAAAAGGACTTCAAGGGTAATAAGGCCCCTGCCCTCATGTGTTCATGGCTCCAAGCCGCATATTTTAACTTACTGTCGAGATTACCATCTCCCGGGGCGCGACAACTTCGCTTGTGGGAGGTTGGAGCTCGACACCTCAACGAGCCCCATAATCCAATTCCGTGGAGGCCCAAGATGTCAGAGATTTTCCTTAGTGAAGAATTCGAGCTCCAATAATGCTCGGCCTCGAAAAATTCTCCCCTCGAGGTGGGAAGAGTGGTTGGCTGCGAAGTAGACGGGGGATTTGATGGCTCTTCCATCAGTGAAAGTTGGAGATCATCTGGTTTGAATGCGGTCATCCCTTTAAGAGTAAGATCGATGGGGATTGGTCTAGGCTCGGGGTCTGGATCTGGGTAGATGGCGACCCTAAGTCTCTTCCTTTTTCTCTCTTCGACCTCGTCGATTTGACGTCGAAAGTGAGCTCGGGTGTCTTCTTGCTCACGCCTTAGTTCATGCTCCCGAATCAAGTGCTAATTTCGAGTAAAAGGTGACTCCGGGCTCGGAGTTGCCGGTGAGTAAGGAATCGTGAGTTTTGACCCCCACCGCTTTTCCAAATTCTGCGACATCTAGCAAGAAAGAAAAAAGGTGAGGGCCAGACGAACAAGAGATTAAGAATAAAAATCAAGACGGTCTGAGCTCGAATGCTTGAGACTATGGAACGAGCTCGGTAAAAAGAGTGAGATTAGGCTCGGAGCGTGTATTCCACATAAAGGGGAAAATTGGATTTATTTTTTAGAATCTCGAATTTTCAGGGAAAAAGTTGGCGGTTACTCAAAAAGTGATATTTTTTAGAAACGTGCAATTTAAAAACCCTAATCCTGTACCTAGTTTCTTGGTCTACACGATACGATAGTTGAAATCAAGATAACCCAATAAAATGCAAAGATGTGGGTTTGAAAAATAATAATAACAGAAGAGCCTAAAAACTACACGGTATTGATTGAAGCATTCTGGTATAAAACTAGTAAATGTGCCTAATTGCAACAACATAAACATGCATGGAAAGACAAAGTATATACACGAACATATGGGGGTCAAGAATAGACACTTACACAATGTAGATGGTGGGAACAGAGAAATGGATGACCGAAGGAGAGGTTGCAAAGACGATCTCACAGAGTCGAACAGGCCGACGGTACTTTGTTTCCTTGGCTTGGAGAACATACAACAGTATAACGGGTTTCAGGTTCTGGGTTTTTGTTCTTCCCTTCTCTTTGAAAACTCAAAAATGTAAAAGTGAAATGAAGAAGACGATGGGAGAATTTATAGGCCATAGCAGAATGCCAAACGACAAATTGGATCTGGACCGTTGGACGAGATTGGTATCTGATCGAACAAACAGGTATTGGCGTGGCAATGGCGGCAAAAAGATGGCAGATGAGGAGACGTGGGCATGGTGCAAACATACTCAAGTACTCTGATCTTCCAATACCCGCCTGACGCGTGTCCACACTCGAGTACAAATGATGGTATAGTTTCCAAGAAGGGCAGTTCAAAAGTTTCCTTCTCATGGGATTCGAACTGATACTTTTGAGGGGGTAAAATGTTACACCCAGATTTCGAGATAAGGAGTTATGACCCCGAAAGCTGGGCTCGTCAGGTGTGAGCTCGAAATATGCATGGTCGTCATATGATCCTTCAGTCAAACCGCTTTGCTGTAATTACCGGCCTCGAAAGCTCGATGGTGTGTAGCCTCAAATATGTTCTGAGCTCGCAACAGCATGACACTTAAATACATTTTTTACCGATTGCCTTCAGGCGAGATAGCTCGAGCTCGGGAAGTACAAGCTTGGATGTAGCAGCTTCGCCGGCATTTACTTGTCCCGAGCATAGCGCGAAGTTGGGTGGCGAGCTCATGATTGACTCATAGTCTCGACAGACTCAATGCCAATTGTTGATCTCAAAGATTTGATTAATCATCTAGGATAATCCATTACATGTGAACATGTTTATTGTTGTACAATCTCAATATTTAAGGGATATCATTTAATCTGTTATCCGTTCCTGATCTTCATGGGACGTTTCCGTGTATGTAGGAGATAATGCATTTAATGGCATTATGTTAATTGATTTACATAATATATTCCCGAAATATGTGGGAATGAATTCTGCAATCTTCCCTATAAATAGAGAAAGAAACACCATTTGAGGAGGACCATTTTTTCTAATTTCTTGAGAGAACACTCTGGACAATTTATCTCTGAAAAGTTTCTAGAAAACTCTAAAGTCTAAATAATATAGACTCGTGGACTAGGCATAGTTAACTACTGAACTACGTAAAAACTCTGTTGTTTTCCTCTTTATTCATTTGCTCCAATATTTATTGTTTAATGACTCTACTATTTAAGTTGACGAAAAATGACGTCAACAGTAATATATTTGACATTTTATATTTACTACAATTATATTGTCTACAATTATTGAATAAAACATAAGGGTGTGATTGGTTGGGGATTTGGAAATGATTTTATGATTTTGAAAACTTAAAATTTGTGGGACCTACAAAAATATTTGATTGGTAGATTGTTTTTTAAAACTATATCCTAATCAGAATTCTAATTTTGTGTTGTAATTTAGAAAAGAACAATTTTGCGTTTTCTTTGTTTTGTGATTTTTTCTTCAAAAACTTAAAATCAAAATCATGATTTGTTTGTTCTCTCTACTCCTATCCTTTGTATCATTGCTTGTATTTGTTTATTTTTTTGCCAATTTTTATGACTTGAGTATGTTCCCACTAGTAATAAGGTGTTTATGGAACATTTTATGACATTTATGCACAATTCAAAAATAAGTTGTGCTGGTATTTTTATAGATGACAATGCAATATTGTTATAAATTTAATCAATAATTATTATTAAATTTTAATTTATCAATATAATTAAATTTTACTTAATTAAATATATTGATAAAATAAAATTTAATATTATACAACCTATGTATATAAAATTAAAATAATATTCAAATTCAGCTGTTCCAATCACATATGCAGTTTATGTTATATTTTCAAATTTAATACCAATCACAGATTCATTTTTTTAAAACTCAAAAACAGTTTACTGACATTGAACCAATCACATTTTCAGAAACATGATTTTAGTCACTAAATTCAGATTTTCATTTTAGAATCTCACTTTTCAAAAATACAGTTTTCTAATCGCGAACCAATCAGAACCCTCAACTTTTAATTGTATTTTTTTGGACAAATTTTTTTAAATGTATGTAAACATATATAATTTAAAAAGCTCCAACTACCGCACTTCGTGCCGTTTTTATTTCCTAGTATATCTATAGAGTTGGGCTTAACAACAATGAGTGGCATCTCACATTTCTTCTTTCTACATTATCTAATTTTTTAGATTTTTCAATTTTTTTATTCATGTTTTATTTTTAACCCATAAAATTCAACAGTTACAAGATTATTCACTCTTTATTTGTGTAACTTATAACTGGTCCTTAAAAATCTATTTAGATTTTATTCTTTTTTTATTTTTTTTACATTTGTGTATTTATTATATGTAACTCACAAACTTATTTCTGTAATATCCGATCTAATAATTATTATTAAGAAAACTTTTACTTTATAATTTATTTTTTCAGTTATTTTAGGTAAGGTCAACTATTGTCATTTAATACAATTACTTACGGTGTGCCTTTTAGATCATAATGCAGTTACATATAATATTATAATACAATTATTGACGGCTTGTTAATTAATATAATTGTACTTAATTCTAATATAGAAAGTTCAAAAGACATATATATACATTAATATTGGTTATATATGTCTATATATATATATATATATTTATATGAAAACAAATAGAGTTCCACTGCTTCCTTGCCGAGGAAGAAGAATGAGCTTTAGCATGTCTCCTCTCTTTCCAACAATTCGCTTTCTTTGTTAAGGAAATAATGAAATCATTTCAGACTGTTAAACTCAAAATGTAATCTCTCTTCACACTTTCGATCTCTTTTTATATATATATATATATATATATACATAAATAGATATAACCATATATATATATATATAGCACTTAATAATGTTTCCCCTAATAGTATTGTGATACTTGATTTATAAATGGCTCTTATAAAGTGCTCTTTTTCTTTTTATGTGGGATACACACTGTCAAAATAACATGTATATTATATAGAATTTTTGTACTTGGATTTTTAACCGTTAAAATTTTCCTCTCAACTATTGATATTATTATATCGTGTCTCATATCATGATTTGCATAAAATAATTAGTATTTTTAGCTTCCGAACTTCAAGATCTATCAAATTTAGCCCATTTAATTATAAAATTTAAAAATCTATTTTCCTATTAGTTCTTAAAAAATTAAAGAAAAATTATTAAAAAAATTCAACAAAAAATAAAATTATTTAAAATTCTCTATAAATACATTTAAGTTTGAAAATATTTAAAAAAAACCAAATTGCTACAAATGAGAAAAAAAATTATTTCATTCTTTATTTTTTTTAATATATTTTTCTAAAAATAAGGTATAAATATTGAGTGATGCTATGGTAAGTTTAAGTATTTAATATTATTAAATTCAAATAGATAAGATTAGCAGACCTCTAAGTATTAGTGTTCACAAATAAAAGTAGGAGTAAAATTAAACCTGGGCCCGGACCGACTTGCTTCGTGGCACATCCGGTCCAATACTTGAATCCAACGAGGGCCATTCACCTTCATTTTCCTCTATCTTTGGCGATTTAATGGAAGACGTTCTATTAGAAAAACTCAACGACAAATTCCACTGGTCTGACTTAGTCAACCAGTCCAACCGCCTACCGAACCGCCCACCTCTGTCACTCCTCGAATTATTTTCTCTCGGCAACTCCAGTAGACTCGTAGCTCGTTCCAACTGACGTTGCATTATCTCCTTTCTCACATCGCCTGGTAACCTCAGAGTGAATCGCTCGGTGTTCTCACTCGGTTGGAGCAACGATTGAGACCGCCGATAAACTCTACGCGCCCTGCTTGATAGAGATCCACGTGTACGGTTGTGATTTAAAGTCTCTCTCAATTTTGAAACTTCTGGTTTTGTAGCCGGCACTGACGTCGGGAGTTGTTCCTGTATGGCTCCTTCAAATGCCGTTTCCAATACATCGGCGTCGTTTTGGGATTCGATGTCTGTCTCGTTGGGGAGCTCGAATTGGTGGAGGGACTCGTCGGGTCCGGGTACGAGATTAGCTCGGCAAACGGGGCAAGTGGTGTGTGACTCGAGCCACATATCAACACACTCGGGGTGGAAAACGTGATCGCACTTGGGGATTAAACGCAGCGTTTCATCGTCTCCAAACTCGCACAAACACACGGCGCACTCTAAGGCGCCTTTTCCGATCTTGAGCCCCTTCACCGCCGAATACTCGAGCGTCGGGAACGTCTCAAGAACCACCGCATCGAGTCCACGCGTATTCCTCCCAGACCTTCCAGTTCTAGCTCCGAGTCTGACGTTGTTAGCAGCTCCCTGTGCATTGGAGCAGTGTACAATGTAGATGGAGAAGAGTCCTATAGAGAAGAACATGGTTATGACGACCCCGATGAAGATTGCTATGGATGTATTGAACTGTTTAATCTCTTGTGGGTTATTTTGGGAATTTCCCGATGGCTGAGCTCCGACAGAGGGTAACACCGCCGGCAATAAAAGTGACACGAAAAGAAGAACTTTAATTGAGTACGTCATACTGTGAGATAGTAAAGTATGAAATGGAAATTTAGGCTCTTAAACAAGTGGCTTATAAGAGACTAGAGAGAATAGTCGTGTATGGTGTGCCATGTGACCAACTCGGTCTTCGCGATGGTTTCCTTACCACTGTGTGTCCACCAATGGTTTTGTGACGAATCATTTAAAAATTTCTCCAACAAAACTTAAAAATTTCTCCAACAAAACTTAACACTCACTACAGTTAGTTACATTCAATTTCATCTAATTTTTTATTTAATCAATTACTTCACTATTTGCCAACTGCCTTATTCTATTTTTGTTTATAGTCCGTGGGATGGTTTCCTTGAGTCCTTACTCTTCCGAGTAGATTAATAGTCAAAGTAGAATATAGTAAAACTTGGAGGCAAGATGATTGAGACATCCCTTTCGGCAACATATGAAAGAGCCGTCGGGTTAATTAAAGAGTGCTTGCTTCGTCGAGATGCTAACAGAAATATCTAAGAAATGAGAATGACCTCTATTAGGAAAGAATGGATACTGAGATCTAAAAATATAGACGTACTATATTAACATTATTGAAAGTTGTCACACACCATTGGAATATTTTAAAAGTTGTCTATGTAATTATAAATTGGAAAATTAATTATTAGTATATATAGAAGGATTGTAACTCCATTTAACTAAAAGGGAAGGTTTAATACCATCCATAATTGACAACGTTGCTTGCCAGCATACACAAGATATATTTTTTATTATTTCATGTATATTCTTTTTTGTTTTATTAATAATTGGAAATTAACACGAACACAATATTTATTTGGAATATTAACGAAATTAATACTGTTTACCGATGTTTTCAGTAACTATATTAATAAATATTATTTAAGGGTAATTGTAATGAAAGTAGAAGATTAACACGGGGTTTTTACGTGGTTGGGGCGTTAACTAGCCTTAGTCCATGAGTCTCACTATAACAAAAATGCTATTTACCGGCGGAAAAATTACCGGCGGAGATAGTCCGCTGGTAATAATACGATCTTTACCGGCGGAAAACGAATTCCGCCGGTATTAATCTTATTTTTTATTTTTTTTAAATTTGTTAATTAATACCGGCGGGAAATTTATTATTACCGGCGGACAACCCGCCGGTAATAAGTAGAATTCATTACCGCGGCAAGTTTACCGCCCAATTATTATTTTCATTATTACCGGCGGGCTCCGCCGGTAATAATATTTCGATTATTACCGGCGGGTTCCGTCGGTAATAATAAATAAAATATAACCGTTATTGTGCTATTGCCGGCGGACCTCTGCCGGCAATAATAATCTATATATGCGGACCATTCATCTTCTTCGCGTCCGTTCGCCCAAGTCTCCCAAAAAAAACCCAGACGCTTTTCTTCTCTGCAGATTTTCTTGGACGAGCTTTTCTTCTTCTGCCTTCAGATTTGCAGGTAACTTAATGTGTTTTGTTTGTCTAGGTCTGTTATGTTTTGTTTTCATTTACTTTAAAAATGTGTTTGAACTCTTGAATAGTTTATGGGTCTTGAACTTTAATTTTCTGTAGTTGAACTCTTGAATAGTTTATGGGTCTTGAACTTTAATTTTCTCAATATATTTACAGTTTGTTGTGGTTTATGGAATTTGAAGTGGTATCTATATATGAATCCTTAAGCTTTATATTATTAGAGTTCATTATTCAAGATACAGCCATAAACAATTGCATAGTATTTTTCATTTAGTCTTTACTGCATAATAACTCTCTTCTGATCAACCCAGAGCCAATTATTGGCTTCCTTATTGGCATGGTTAGGTGCTGGTAAATTTTGATGTGGCTTGTGGAAAAGACAACTTGATGCTCGGGGTTATTACCTATTTATAAGTTTAAATTTTTGGTGAGGATTTTTATGTTATTTTCTTTAGTTATATTAAATATTTGATTAAAATTTCAAATAAATAAAATTTAATTATTCCATTAATTTATATCTAATATATATATATATGTATATATTTCAGGGCTTCATTAGGAGTACTGCATCTTGCATCTTGCTATTGTTGTACTGGAGGTAATTAATTTTCTATTTCATACATTTTTATTTTGTTCATTTAGTTTTAAAGAATATTAAAATATTGTTAGATATTATTAATGGATAATTTTTTATTATTGTTAAATTGTTATTATATTGTTAGAATGTTGTAATGTATTTTTGTTATAGTTTAATTAAAATTATTTTAATATTGTGAAGTTTAGATTTTAATAAATTTGTTGTTAATTATTAAAAAAATAGTTTAATGTTAGAGAAATAAAATATTAATAAACAATAAAATAAATATTAAATTAAAGAAAAAAGTTGTTTTAATAACTTAGATAGTAATTGATATGAGAATAATAAAAATTAAATAATTAAAAATTTATTTATTAAAAAGTAAGTATTAAATAATATATATAAATAATTATTAAGTAATTATATAAAAGAGTAATTATAGGATTAATTAAATAAAAATAATTTCAATTAATTACATATTAATTATTAAGTTTTTAGAATAGTTATAATTAAATATGTTAAATAACTAAATAAATAATTTATTAATTAATTAAGTAATTAATTTATTAATTTATTATTAATTAATAATTAATTAAATAATTAGGAAAGATTTGAATTAATAATATGATAAATAAATAATCAAATGAATATTAAATAAATAAATAATTAAGTATGAATTAAATAATTAATTTTTTAGTAAAGGAATAATTAGATAATAGATAATTAATTAATTAATTAAGTATAAATTAAATAATTAGTAAACATTAGATAATAATAATTTATTTAAATAAAGGAAAAATTAGATAATAATTAACTAATTAATTAAATAATAAGTAAACATTTAAATTAATAATATGATTAATAAATTGATAAATAAATAAATAATTAATTAATTAAATAATTAGTAAACATTAGATAATAATAATTTATTTAAATAAAGGAAAAATTAGATAATAATTAACTAATTAATTAAATAATAAGTAAACATTTAAATTAATAAATTGATAAATAAATAAATAATGAAGTATTATTACCGGCGGGAGCCTAATTCCGCCGGTAATAACGACTTTTACCGACCAATTTGTACCGGCGGATTTTTGCCGGTGGAGACCGCCGGTAAAAGTATTACCGGCGGCTTTATTGACTATTACCGGCGGTTTTCTCCGCCGGTAATAGCTGATTTTCCTGTAGTGTCTGTAGTATTAGAGCTTGAAAAACCTTTTACAATGGAGTTTCTCTCTGTATTTCGATAGAGTCACTGTATCTTCGTTGAAAAGAGATCCCTTGTACAGTGTTCTATAGCCTGTATTTATAGGCTTATGGGAATACTGGGTTTGGGCCAGGTATGACCCGGGCCCATCAAAGAAACGGGTATTCTTGGCCTTTCTAGTGGAAGCCCAATACAAAAGATACAACATACATGAATTCCAGACCAGCTAAGGCCCAATACATTGGCTCAAGAGCTATATCTCGCTCGACAAAACGACGCTTTTGGTCTGGACACTTCGAGTTACGAGGCAGATTCAGGAGACAAGACCAGTCAGAGTACTTGGCAGCGCAGACCTGAAACAACGGCGTGCAATCCCGAGGTGGCATTTTCCGCAGGTGAAAAGTGGGGACAATGCCCACGCGGAGTGGGGCGGCTTCAGGTTCCTGGATGCTTGGCCCCTCCAACGGGGGACGATGTGATTCGGGTTTGTTTACCTTTGTCCTTCTTCATTTACCGCAGGCCCGGACCGTACCAGGGTCCGGGACCAGGACGCGTATGTCGTGGGGGTTCGAACGATCTGCACGTCTCCCGGATGACCGTCCCGGAGGACGAAACCCGGATGACCATGCCAGGCCCCCTAATGGGCCCAGACATGCACCCCTGGCCCATACCCCTCCTCTCAGACACTTCCGTACCAAGAGGCCTTGGGCCGGGCCCGCATGCTTAACAACCCTTGACAATGGGCCTGGACGAAGGTCCCGAGTCCATGCAGGAAATGGGGATAACATTTACCCCCACAGCCTTCGCCTAGGCCTGCCAGGAGGAGGTTTGCATCTTTCCCAGGACGCTCGCATGGTTGCCACCCAAGTTCCTGCTTGGGATTGCAGGTCCGTAACAGCGGGCTGCGGCACTGGCCGTACGCTTGGCCCGGACCGCTTACCAACATCCGGGGACGTTTACCTTTGTCCCGCTTCGTGGCAAGGGTACACGTGTCACCAGGCGATTGCTGCACAGGTCTCGAAAGGTCGCCTAGCCCTCCCAAGGGTCGCTAGGCCTAGGCTAGTGTGTCAGCACACGTCACGAAGCGTCCCATCTGCACGGGGGTCCATCATTAATATCCTTGGGATGAGGTAGACCGTAGGATGGGGCGACCTTTGGCATCCGCCCCTCCTAGGCCATTAGATCTGAGATGGCGAGGATCCAACCTGAGAGGACTCATAAATGTCCCTGCGCGACTCCTGACCGTCCGATGGGGAGACACCTGTCCGTTGGATCGGAGGCCAGGACTTGGGGCCATTATAAATACCCCACGAAAGCCAATTTGGCACTTTTACACCTTACAACCAGTTTAAAAACCGATAAGCTTTGCTCGAGCCTTGCATGTCCGACATCGCCGACGACATATACCACCATCTGCTGACTCTGCGCCGCCGCCTGTTCCCCAGAACCCCAACTTCTGCCCTTCTACCTGAAGACGCGTCTTGGGCCTGTCCTGTCGACGAACTGCTAAACCGGCTACACCATTTCAAGAACGAAGTTCTCCCGTCCTTACAGTCGGACAACCACCACCTTCTACGGCCAACAACTCACAGTAAGTCCCCCTAACTCTCTTGACGACTTTATGAACTTATGATGTTCTTTTAATACATGCGTTTAGGCTTTATATTTAGGAGTTGTTAGGAAGGCCGCCTGGTTCGGGTTGCTCTGTATCCAGATGTTTCCCGGACAGAGGGCGGGTCTAAGTAGTTTCCTTCTTTCTCGATCAGGGTCCCGTGGCTCTTCGGTGTCCTGGACCTGATCCGAAGGGGCTCCAAGCAGTCCTTAGGAGATCCCCCATACCTTGACCGACTTTCTTAGGTTTAGGTACTGACTGTTTGGCTTTCTTTCTTTGTTCCCAGATCGTCAGCTATGGAAACGGGCGTTACGCTCCATCTTGAAGAAGAGGTCAATAGGGCCCCTGTCGTCGTTCCTGGATCCCAGACGCCCAAGGGCAACAGGTGGGAAATGGACGTGATGCCCAACCTGTTCCGGATTATCGAATGATGCTGCTCCTGGAGCAGCGTCTGGGCATCGAATCAACTCCTGGACTCTTTCACAACCGCATGGCCAGGATCGAGGAGCGGGCGCATACGTCCGTGGAAGGATTCGGGGCCTGGAGCGCCGGTCACATCAGCACAGGAGCTACGCTCCCGCTTCACGACTATTTCGTGTGGTTCTTGACGTACATGGGAATCGCACCGTTCCAGCTTCTGCCTCAAGCGTACCTAAATGGCGGGTTTGCATCGTGAATGAGGTCGCAGAGCCCACCCCTGCAGAGATCCTGTACTTCTACAAGACGGAGTCGCAGGTCAACGTAAAGGACATGACCCTGGACGGATTTTATAGACTGAAGCCGCGGAGTGGCTATCCCGCTTCTACCAGCTCCTGGAGGCATCCCCCGGACGTCAGGCATTACTGGTTCCTGACGTCCGGGTTCCTCCTGGACAAGAACCCCACACTGTTGCTGGACTTCCAGTGAGTGGGTAAGTATTTTTCTGGTCCTCTCTTTTATTCCTTATCCTTTTTAGTCGTCTCTTATCATGTCTTCCGGGTGGCAGAGCCTTTCGCTCAAACTCCCCTTACCGAGTTCATTATGGAAATGAGGAGGTTTTATTCCAAGTTGAGCGCGGAGGATCTGGACGTGGGTGGCTACGTCACGAACGACAATCTCCGACTGGTCGGGAAGCTCGCGGCCACCCAAACCATTGTTATCCCGAACCTTCGGGGCATCCCCTGCGAGAAGAACGTCGACGTTCAGGAGTAGTTGGCCCTGGACCACATTGCCAGCGTGGAAAGAGTGGCGCGAGCCGACGCGACCCAGCGCAAGAAGGACCAGGCCCCGACAGAGGCGGCCACCTCAGAGGAGCTGGAGGAGATCTTCGAAGATGCCCTACCAAACATTGGGACTTCCGGGGCTAGCGTATCGGGGCGAGGTAACTCCCCTTTAATCTTAACTTATGCTCCCCGAGTCGGGGACTTAGCTAGGGATAGGCTAGTACCCCCGGGCCCCCCGTTTGGGGCTGATGGGGAGATGAGACCTTCAATTCCCGTCCCCGTAGGTTCGGAGGTCCTCATGTTCTTATCCGGGTTCCTCCAGTACGGGGATTTCCTGAACCCGGACGATATAGGGGATCGGGTCCATTCATTTGCTTTAGAGGAATTGAGTCACACCCGGGGCATAGATGAGGGTTCGTCCTGGGTCATTTCTAACTTTGATTTGCGTGTTTTTGTCTGTTTGGTTTATCGTCCTAACTCCCTTTTTTGTACTTTTGCAGGGGATTCCCATATGTCAACCCCTACCAGCGAAATGAGGCGGCTCCTCAAGGACAGGGCGGCCAAGAAGGCACCCAGGAAGAAAAATGAGGCGACGGGCCCGGAGCCCAACCTTACCAAGGAACTGTCCGGGACGAAGCTCTGTCCCGGTGAGGGAGTCCTGGCCGCGGTCCCCCTCCAGGCCGTGGAGCCAGCTGCAATCTCCGCCCCCGCCCAGCCCCACGTGATTGACTTGGAGGCGGGCGCAGCGGTCAGCCGGAGCTCGGGGAAGAGGGGCCCGGACGCTGGCGCCATAGAGGGAAACATCGAGAAGAGGCCCCGGACGAGGCGAACTAGCTCGGCTGAAGAGTCACATGGTGAGAGTTGGCTGGCCGCGAAGGAAATCTCTGCACTGCCCGTTCTCCCCATACGCCCGACTCTTCTCGAGGAAGGGGAGTCTGCCTTGCGGGATGAGCAGTCCCGGCTGATTAACCGGACCTGGGAGAACGGTCGCGGCTGGAGGGACGAAACTTACAGAGCCCTGACGATCCGTCGTCAGGTTGAATTCGCGGAGCGTCCTACCGAGTTCAGCGCTCCTCAGCCGATTGTGGATCAACCAGCCGCCGAAGGGGGCTTTCGCCCTAAACTCGGACAGGACACGGCCCCCCTGGCGGCTGACCTGCTAGACCAGGTGGGGAACACCATGTCCAACCTCCAACTCAAGAGGTACACCACGATAGCCAACCCGGACGTACTGTTTATCTCCCAGGCTCTCCACCACCAGGCCACCGCGGTAACTTTTACTTTTCTTACATTCCTTCCCTTACTTGTTGATGAGGATTTTATTTTCTAACTTTTCTTTGCTCCAGGTTGACCTGTTGTCCCATCGGAGTGCCGATCTGGTGGCCGAGCTGGCCATGAAGATGGAGACGGCTAAGCTGGAGTTGGAGGCGGCCGTGAATCAAAGGGAGGCCACCAAGGAGGCCCTTGGCCGGGAGATGGTCCGTTCCCATACAGAGCGCGAGGAGCTCGACCGCGCAAAGGCCGGGTTGGAAGAGGAGTTGTCCCGGAAATCAAAGGAGGTTGATGAGCGGGCGACACTTTTGGAGACGGCTGCGGCTCAGTCCGTCTTGGATAAGGAGGAGATCCAGGCCTTGAAGGTCCGGGTCTGCGAATTGGGCGACTCTCTCCTTCAGGAGAAGGCGGCGCACGAAACAACCCGCCGCGAAAAGGAGGAGGCCAAGGGCCTGCTAGATGTCACTTTTGACGAGGCCATCTACATGGCCTGGTGCAAGGACAAGAGTATGAACATCCTTGTCTTCCCTGATTCGGAGTCGAAGTGGGCCGAGTTCGAGGCCAAGGAGAAGGAGGACGCGGACCTCCGGGCGGACGAGTTGTAGGCCCGAATCCCGGCCTTGTAATTTTATTAGTATTTTTGGCTTGTAATTAAGTTTAAAACACTGCTACCGTCTCTGGTTTTTATGTAGGCTTCCTTTCATTGCTCCGAGTAGAAATTTTATTTTGTTGCTGCGATTAATTGATTGTGAGGTTTTAGTTCCGGTTCCAACGGCCTGGACTAGACCCAACGACTTAACTCGCTGAGTTTTTAATCCTGACACCAAGTCCAGGGCCATCGGGGCTTAGTTTAACTTGGAGCTCTGATCTCCTTTCATCAGCTTTAGGCCATGGCTTTGCCCTGGGGCAAACCGGATGCTTCTATCTCCCGGACATCGTTCGTCCGGGGTGAGACCGGCCTTGGGCTCGGTCCTCTTTATTTTTTACCCCCGGACATCGTTCATCCGGGGTGGGACCAGCCTCGAGCTCGGTCCTCTTTTTATACCCTCGGACGTCATTCGTCCAGGGTGGGACCGGCCTCGGGCTCAGTCCTCTTTTTATACCCCCGGACGTCGTTCGTCCGGGGTGGGACCGGCTTTGGGCTCGGTCCTCTTTATTTTATACCCCCGGACGTCGTTCGTCCAGGGTGGGGCCGGCCTTGGGCTCGGTCCTCTCTATTTTATATCCCCGGACGTCGTTCGTCCGGGGTGGGACCGGCCTTGGGCTCGGTCCTCTTTTTATACCCCCGGACGTCGTTCGTCCGGGGTGGGACCGGCTTTGGGCTCGGTCCTCTTAACTTATACCCCCGGACCTTCTTCGTCCGGGGTGGGACCGGCCTTAGGCTCGGTCCTCTTACGTTATACCCCCGGATCTTATTCGTCTGGGGTATGACCGTAGGGTTTGCGGCACCCGGACCTTGTTGGTCCGACCCGGGATTAGCCTGAGCTTGCGCCCCGCCAGTTATTTACTTATACCCGGGATACCCCCCACAAGTGAGCGGAGACGGGTCTGGGGTCACTTGAGAAAGATTAGTCAAGTTTTACAACATTCCTTTATGACGTTTTGCACACACCATTTTCATTGTTTGAAAAAAGGGTCTCCCTGAGGCGAACATTGTTTACAACGAAAATATTAAACTGGAACACGCTCTCCTGACTACTAATAGTATTTACGGAGATGCTCCGCATTCCAGGCTCGCGGGACTTCCGAGCCATCGAGCCGCTTTAAGCGGTATGTCCCGGGGCACACCTCGTGCTGGATCTCGTACGACCCCTCCCAATTTAGGCCCAGAACCCCCACCCCCGGATCCTGAGTAGCAGGGAAGACTCTTCGTAAAACCAAGTCGCCAGTTCCAAACTTACGGCTCTTGACTTTGGAGTTGAAGTGTCGCGCGATCTTGCCTTGGTACATCTTCAGCTGCACCTGCGACTCTTCCCGGATCTCTTCGATGAGATCTAGTGATCCTTGGAGTAAGGCGTGGTTCTGGGCGGGATCATACGTGTCACGTCGGTGGGACGGGACAGTCGTTTCGATTGGGATGACGGCTTCGCATCCATAGACCATGGAGTAGGGGGTGTGTCTGGTTGACGTCCTCTCGGTCGTCTGGCAAGCCCATAGTACGCGGGGCAGTTCCTCGGGCCTTTTTCTCTTACAGGCCTGGAGTTTTTTCTTCAGCGTCCCCTTCAGGATTTTGTTCACGGCTTCTGCCTGCCCGTTTGCCTGGGGCCTGACAACCACGGAGAAGCTCTTCACTATACTGTGCCTTTCGCAAAAATTCGTGAAGCGGGCGCTGTCAAACTGCTTCCCGTTGTCGGACACGATTTTGTAGGGGAGGCCATACTGACACACTATGTTATTGATGAAGAAATCTAAGGCCTTTTTGGAAGTGATTGTGTTCATGGGTTCCGCCTCAACCCACTTCGTGTAATAGTCCACGGCCATGATGGCATACTTTACCCCTCCTTTTTCGGTTGGGAGAGATCCGACGAGATAGATCCCCCACACTGCGAAGGGCCAGGGGCTATTCATCAAGGTTATCTCTGCCGGGGGGGCCCGTGGTACCTTTGTGTACCTCTGGCACTGTTCGCACTTGCGGACGTAGTCAATACACTCTTTCTTCATGGTTGGCCAGAAGTATCCTTGGCGCAGGATCTTCTTGGATAGGCTGGGCCCGGCAGTGTGATCTCCGCAAAAACCTTCGTGCACTTCATGCATGATGGCGCTCAGCTCAGTCCCGGACACACACCTGAGGTAAGGCATGGATAAACCTCGGAGATAGAGTTTTCCGTCCATCATGACGTATCGGTGGACTTGGTACTGGAGTTTCCTGGCTGCGGCCCCGTCGTTTGGAACTTCCCCGGTAGACAGGTAGCGGATGAGCGATCCCATCCAGGAAATGGAGTGATCGACGGTGTGGACCGCGGGGGCCTTGATGCTTGGGACGGGGAGATGGTTGACGGGGACCATTCCGGCCAGCTCAGCCTCGGCGTCGGTGGCCAGTTTTGCTAGTGTATCTGCGAAGACATTTTGCTCCCGAGGGATCTGGCGGATGGAATGTGCTGTGAATGCCTGTAGCATTTCCCTCGTTTGAGTCACGTAGGCCGCCATTCTCTCTCCTTTAGTCTGATATTCCCCCGAGATTTGTCTGACAACTAGCTGGGAATCGCTGTAAATTTCCAGGTTCACTGCCCCTACCTCCCAGGCCAAGCGCAGGCTGGCTAGGACAGCTTCATGCTCCGCTTCGTTATTTGACGCCTTGAACTGGAAACGGAGGGAATTTTCTAATTGGTTCCCCTGCGGTGATACCAAGATGATCCCGGCCCCGGCCCCGTTCTCATTCGAGGCTCCGTTCACGAAGACTTTCCACACGGGTGTCGTGGGGGCTTCGGGAATATTGTCTTCTGGAGGCATCCCAGAACATTCAACGATGAAATCGGCCAGGGCCTGTCCCTTGATGGAAACCCTAGGGACGTAGGATATATCGAACTGGCTCAGCTCCATGGCCCACTTCAGGAGTCTTCCCGATGACTCGGGCTTCTGTAACACCTGCCGCAGGGGATGGTTGGTTAGGACCTTTATGCCGTGGGCCTGAAAGTAAGGTCGAAGCTTTCGGGATGCCATCAGCAGGCAGAAAGTCAGCTTTTCGATCAATGGGTACCGAGACTCAGCGTCCAGCAACCGCTTGCTTACATAGTATACCGGGAGCTGTGTCCTTTCTTCCTCTCATACCAACGCGGCGCTGATCGCGTGCTCAGTCACGGCCAGGTACAGATATAGGGGCTCCCTTTCTACCGGTTTCGCCAGGATTAGGGCTTGGGCCAAGTGTTCTTTCAGCTTTCGAAAGGCCTCTTCGCATTCGGGTGACCATTTGAAGCGCTGGCTTCCCCGAAGGACGTTGAAGAACGAGACGCACTTGTCCGTGGCTTTGGAAACGAAGCGGCTCAAAGCGGCTATTCGCCCCGTTAGACTTTGCACGTCCTTGTGTTTCCGGGGAGAGGCCATGTCGATCAGTGCCTTGATCTTATCTGGATTGGCTTCTATTCCCCAGAAACTCACTATGAAGCCCAGGAACTTCCCGGAGGCCACGCCAAAAGTGTACTTTTTGGGATTCAACTTCATCCCGTACTTCCGGATGACTGCAAAAGCCTCCGCCAGGTCATCCGAATGGTTCTGGGATGTCTTGGACTTGACCAGCATATCATCGATGTATACCTCCATGTTTCGCCCTAACTGGGCCCGAAACATTCGATTGACGAGCCTTTGGTAAGTTGCTCCAGCATTCTTCAGTCCGAAAGGCATGACTATGTAGCAATAGATTCCCCTGTCGGTTTGGAAACGGGTGTGCTCCTGATCTGCGACGTGCATAGAGATCTGATTGTAGCTGGAGTAAGCGTCCATGAAGCTCAAGATCTCGTACCCGGACGTAGCATCCACAATTTGGTCGATCCGGGGGAGCGGGAAACAGTCCTTCGGACAGGCTTTGTTGAGGTCCGTGAAGTCGATGCATGTCCTCCACGTCCCGTTCAGTTTCGGCACCAAGACGGGATTGGACAGCCACATGGGGTACACAACCTTGCATATGAAGTTGATGGAAGACAGCTTCTCAACCTCCAGCTTAAGGGCCTCGGCCCTCTCCGTCCCCAAAGGCCTGCGTTTCTGGCGGACCGGGGTCGCGTTTGAGTCGAGACTTAACACGTGGCAAATGATATTGCGATCGATCCCAGTCATGTCTGAGTGAGACCAGGCCAGGATATCCTGGTTTCCCTTAACTTGGGCGATGATGGCGGCCCGAACGTCTGCCGGCAGACTCTTTCCGACTTGGATGATCCGGGTCGGATCGGTTTCGCTGATGCACACCTCTTCTATCTCGTCCATTGGTTCCAGGACGCGGTCGTCCCCTATCCGCGGGTCCAGGTCATCCTCTTCCTGGACCACCCTCTCAACAGGCGGGAGGGGAATTGGTTCAACGAAGTCCTCAACGGGCTCTTCCCGGATCATGTATATGGGCCGGGCCGACACATGGTAGCACTTCCGGGCACTCTTCTAATCTCCCCGGACAGTCCCTACCCCTCCCCTGTCGCATGGGAACTTCATACAAAGATGGCGGATGGAGGTGATGGCTCCGAACTCGACCAATGCGGGTCGGCCAAAGATGACGTTGTAAGCGGTGGGGCAGTCCACCACTACAAAGGTGCAAAACTTGAACGAGTGCTGCAATTCACTTCCCAGCGTAACAGGCAGCTGGATTTTTCCCATGGGGAGAAGTGCATCTCCGTTGAAGCCGTAAATCTGGGTCGAGCACGATGCCAGATCCGCTTCAGTCAAGCCAATGAAGGTGAAAGCGGGCTTGAACAACAGGTTGACAGAGCTTCCGTCGTCCACCAACACGCGGGACACCAACTTGTTGGCGATTTGAGCATATATGACCAGTGGGTCGTGGTGCGGAAAGTGGACATTGCGGGCGTCGTCCTCCATGAAGGAGATGGGGAGGTTTATCAACTTAGAGCGCTGAACGGAGCCTGGACAAGGGTGCACACCTCCTGATCGTGGTCCAGCTCGCTTAGGTAGCGCTTTTGGTCATATTCTGGATGGCCCTCCCAGGTGAGGTCTGCCCGAGATGGTGGCCACATGTCTGTCAACTCGAGGGGGTGCTGCCCTGGAGGGGTAAGGCATTCCGGGGCCGGGAACCTGCGCGACGGGGGCCCCCTGAGGGGCCTGCATTGGGGGTCCTTGTGCATATCCTCCCTGGGGGGGGGGGGTGGGGGTATGCCCGAGTTGTTCCCAGGACCGCGGGTTGTCCGGGGCTTGCTGACAGGTCCGGGACTCCCACGGGCATCCTTACCCACTGGTGGAGGTGCCCCAGCTTGATGAGATTTTCAATCTCATCCTTGAGCTGCCGGCATTCATCGGTGGTGTGCCCCACATCCTTGTGATAGGCGCACCTTTTGCTGGTGTCTCTCAGATTCCTTCCTCCTTTGAAAATGGGGCTAGGCTTCCGATAGTGAACCGCCCTTTCTGTTGCCAGATAGATGTTCTCCCTGGTGTCCACTAGGTTGGTGTATTCTAAATATTGGGGTTTGTATCCCCTCTTCCCCTTCTTGACCGGCTCGGGCCGGTTCTGGCCTTTGCACGATCGCTTCCCCCGGGAGGGGTTCACGCTCGCCTCAGTCACTCCTGTTTGTGACTGCTGGCGCGACGCCATAATCGGAGAAGTGGGTGGATTGGGCCGGGGCGTACCCTGAAGTGGCAGGGCCGTACACCGTAGGGGTGTAGCTGACCCTAGGTGCGACGGCCGATCCCGGGGCAATGGGGGGCGCGTAGGACTGCACCGGGAACTGTCCCCCATATTCCAGGAATGATTGGGGGACGGGCTGCGGGGCCGAAGGCCACCTGAAAGCCTGGATTTGAGCTTCCTCCCAGTTGATGAATCCTTGGGCCCTCCTGATGAACTCTTCCAGGGTAGCAGCCTTGCTATGCTGCATGTAATCCCAAAGGGGGGACCCGACCCGGATTCCGGACTGTAGTGCCACCAGGTGCTGTCCGTCGTCCACTTTCGTCTTGGAAGCTTCTTCAGTAAAGCGCTGGATGTAGGCCCTCAGTGTCTCCGCGGGGAGTTGCTTGATATTTGTGAGAGCGCTGATCTGCATATCCATCCTCATGGTGGCCACAAATTGCTTTCGAAACACTGACTGCAGCCCGGACCAGGATTGGATGGATCCCGGCTTAAGTCTCTTCCACCACTCTTCGGTGGGACCGCCCAAAGTGATCGAGAAGCAGAGGCACTTGCCATCGCCACTGACATGGGCCACTGTCATGAGCCGGTTGTATCGGGACAGATGGTCCCTGGGGTCGGTGTTTCTAGTATAGGCGGTGAGGCTGGGCATCTTGAACCCCTTGGGGAGTATGGCGTCCAGGATGTGCCTTGCGCAGGGCTCTTTATCCTCTTCGTCGGAGTCAGTGTCCGCGCCTTCTTGCTTGCGGACCAGGCGATCCGTGACCTTTTTCAACGTGGCCATCTGTTCCATGAGTTGCCTGGCTGTGCCATCTTCTAGGGGGATTCTCTCGTTCCTCCTGTCGTTGATGTTGTTCCTAAGGTCGCCACCTCGGGGGAAGATCATTTCCTTGCGGGCCCGCTCCTTTCGAGCGTTCAGTCCATCGCGTAAGTCTATCTGGGAAGTGTCGTCTCCTGAACTGAGGGCATGACATTCTTCGTGGAGAGGCCGTTCCCGACGGTTCTTGTTAACCGAGGCACTCGGGTGCAGAGATCTTTCCCGCCCGTCTCGCCGTGGGGCGTGCCGGGGTTGTGCGTTCCGCGGCCGCGTCCCCTGCGGATCGATCGGGTGGCCTCATCCTGGGACGGGGCGCACCTTTTCTTTCCTAGGGAGCAGCCGGGAACGGGTCCCAGCTTTTGCGACGAGGGTGGTATTTTCCCGGGTCTTTCCACTGGCCTTCTTTCGCTCCCTGTCCGGGTTTCCTGGAGCTGGCTCAGGAAAAGGCTCCAGGGGAGGGGCCGGGCTGGCTCCTTCGGGGACCCCGGCTCGCTCTCGTGGAGCAGGTTGATGCGCCTCTGGAAGTGGGCCAGTTGCGGGATTGGCTACTGGACCCTGCGCGGCCATGAGTGCCTGCAGGGCTTGGAGAGACTCTTGCATCCGTCGATGCGCCTCCGCTTGCTCAGCGATCCTGGCTTCCTGATCTAGGACTTGCTGCCTTAGTCTGGTCACCTCTAAGTCTTGCTGATCGGGCTCTCTTTCGAGGGTCTTGGGATCCGCAGCTTCGTCGTGGTACTCCCCCTCATTTTCCTCTTCATAATATTCCTCCTCGTTTTCCTCTTCGTATTCTTTCCCACCCTTGTAGTCTTGTGACTCGTCTTGGTGAGATGTTTGAGGAGGCGCGTTCTCGGGCAGATCCTGAGGGATATGCTGTGAAGGCAACGGGTCTCTGTTGCCCTGCTCTGGATTGCTAGGGTCGAAGGTCGTGTGTCGTGTGTTCACCATTGTAGTAAAGGCCTGACGTTAGCACTAGCTTCCTTCAGCTCTCAATGAAAGCACCAAACTGTTTACCGAAGTTTTCGGTAACTATATTAATAAATATTATTTAAGGGTACTTGTAATGAAAGTAGAAGATTAACACGGGGTTTTTACGTGGTTGGGGCGTTAACTAGCCTTAGTCCACGAGTCAGTAGTATTAGAGATTGAAAAACCTTTTACAATGGAGTTTCTCTCTGTATTTCGACAGAGTCACTGTATCTTCGTTGAAAAGAGATCCCTTTTACAGTGTTCTATATGCCTGTATTTATAGGCTTATGGGAACACTGGGTTTGGGCCGGGTATGACCCGGGCCCATCAGAGATACGGGTATTCTTGGCCTTTCTAGTGGAAGCCCAATACAAAAGATACAACATACATGAATTCCAGACCAGCTAAAGCCCAATACATTGGCTTAAGAGCTATATCTCGCCCGACAAAACGACACTTTTGGTCTGGACACTTCGAGTTATGAGGCAGATTTAGGAGATAAGACCAATCAGAGTACTTGGCAGCGCAGACCTGAAACAACGGCGTGCAATCCCAAGGTGGCCTTTTCCGCAGGTGAAAAGTGGGGACAACGCCCACGCGGAGTGGGGCGGCTTCAGGTTCCTGGACGCTTGGCCCCTCCAATGGGGGACGATGTGATCCGGGTCTGTTTACCTTTGTCCCTCTTCATTTACCGCAGGCCCGGACCGTACCAGGGTCCGGCACCAGGACGCGTATGTCGTGGGGGTTCGAACGATCTGCACGTCTCCCGGATGACCGTCCCGGAGGACAGAACCCAGATGACCATGCCGGACCCCCTAATGGGCCCAGACATGCACCCCCGGCCCATTCCCCTCCTCTCGGACACTTCCGTACCAAGAGGCCTTGGGCCGGGCCTGCATGCTTAGCAGCCCCTGACAATGGGCCTGGACGAAGGCCCCGAGTCCATGCAGGAAATGGGGATAACAAATACTAAGTCTATGTTTTTTCTAATGTAACTTATTCAAAAACGCTTTTTTTAAAACAAAAAAAAAATTATGTTAAAAAAATATTTGCAAAGTAGCCTAATCAATAATTTTTTGTTTTTTCTTTTACATGAGCATAATCAATAATTTTGATTATACTCATCACGAATATATAATACAGTTGAGTCTTGCCGAAATATTATGAAGTTAACTATTCCTACTGAAACGTTCATGTATATTGAGCAATATTAGCCTTTGAAGCCCTAATTTTCATTAAAAAGATTATGGTATAGACATTGTAATAAAAAAAAAATTGTTCGTCTAAAAAAATCACTTCAAGTTTGAAAGTACCAGTAATTCGATCCAATGAGGTCCCTAGTCCTTCATTTTGCCCTACCTATAGCGATTTCGTGGGAGACGTTCTATTAGAAAAAATCATTGAGAAATTTCACCGGTCGGACTGAGTCCACCCACCTCTGCTAGACCCTTCTCAACTGCCTCGGTCCACACGCCCCGAACTATATTCAATACGCAACCCACTTGGCTCCTGGCCCGCCTCAGGATCATATTGTTATCCTCGGCGGATAACCTCAGAGTGCTTCGATCTATCATCGTGTTCTGTGGAGAACACTAACGCCGGAAGTTGTTCTTCTAGGGTTCTTTCTTCAACCGCGCGCCGGTTCGTTTGCAGCGGCGTCGTTTTCGAATTCGGTTTCTATCTCATCGATGGACTCTGATCGGTGTAGGGACTCGTGGCTCCGTGTGCAAGATTGCCTATGCAAAGGGGGCAAGTAGTGGCACCTATATGTAACCACGGATCAATATACTCGGAATGGAAAACGTGATCGCAGTTGGGAATTAGACGAAGCGTTTCGTCGCCTTGGAACTCAACCAAACAAATGCCGCATTCCAGTTCGACTGTTCCAATAAGCCTCTTCACCTCAGAATACACAAGGGTCGGATAAATCGTCTCAACCACAGCAGCATCGAGTCAACGCGTAGGCTGCGTAGCCGTTGTTGATGTTTCGATTCCACCTCCGCCTCCGCCTTCGACGCTGTTCGCTGCTCCCTTCGCATCGGAGTTGGAGTAGAGTTGAATGGCTTCGCGCAAGAATATCACGATAAAGATCACGGCTACTAATAGGAGCACGATTGCAAATATGTATTGGCCCACCGGGTTGTTCACGTTCGTGTCATTTTGAGAATTACTCGGCGACTGAGCTCCAATGTAGGCTAACAGCGCGGGCAACAGAAGTAACACAAAATTAATGGCCTTCATTTCCCGTTTGGAGAACCTTAAATTGTAGTTTATCATCATGGTGGTGTAAGGTTGATAAGTTGGAGAGATGGAAATTGAGGTTTTGAGGTTTTAAGAAAAAAAAAACAGTGGAGAATGGAATGAAATGAGCGCAGCGCTCTTTCTCATGACCTCGAGACAATATTCATATTGCTGAAACAATAGAGAGCTTACAAGAATTAGTTACAACAGAATAAGGGATATATTCCCTAACAGTTGGACAAAACTGTCGGTTACTAACTGTTGCTAACAGATTATCTACAGGTTCTTTAAGCAAGAAAGAAAAAATGAAATGGTTTATACATAGTAATGAAATCAGTAGTAGAAAACTAGAAGTCGTGGAGTGAGTGCCACGTGGACAACAGGTTCCGTGGGGAATGTTATTCCTTACATTCTTGTGAATAGTTAAACTTGTAGGCACCTTTCTTTCGTTAACTTGCAAATTTCGTTTTTTTATTATTCTTTTAAAAGTAAATTATTTCCTTCCTAAAAAAAAGTAATTTATTTCCTTATCTTTTTGTTTTTTTATTATTATTTTATAGTTTCTGTTTTCGCTACAAGAAAGAATTACACACTAATGGAATATTCTTTTTAAGTAAAAAATATAAGACGGTCGTTCTAGAAAGTTCTAATATTTACTTGCTATTGTTTTTATGACTAAATAAATATTGTTGAAATAGAATATGAGTTTATCAATTATCATGATGCATATCTTAGCATATATATTCCAACTCGTTAGTCGTTTAATTATAAATTGGCAAATTACTGATCAATAGTTTAACGAGAAATGTCAGGATATATCAGGAGAATTATTAGTATATAGAGGGTTTGTAACTCCAATTAACTAAAAAGGAAAGTTTACTTGACATCGTTGCTTGCCAGCATACAGAAGAATTTTAATTATTTCATGTATAATCTTTTTTTTTTTATTGATACAATTATTTCATGTAACATGAACACAATATTTATTAGGAGAGTATTAATCAAATAACTTATTCAAAAACACTTTTTTTTTTTGTAAGTTTATGCTAAAAAATATTTGCAAAGTAGCCAAATATAATTTTGATTTTACGATCATCACGCATATATAACTGTTGAGTTTAGCCGAAACATTAATTTATAAATCAATTTTTTTTTTAATTTTTAAAAAATCAATTTTGATCGAATTAATACAATTGTCTTTTGCAAAATGATATCTTTACAAAAAATAAATATTATATTTCCTCTACTAATTACTTTATTAATTAATCTATATTTTAAGTAGTATAACATTTAAATGCATGCATATAACGTTAAACATCATGGTAGGGAATAGGTAACAAGGTCAACTAAAAGAAACAAATTAAGGTACAGCAGAAACTTGTAATATTTTCATTGAAGTTAACAACTACTGAAACGTTCATATTATGCATATATAATGAAAGCAATAGTAGTCTTTTAAACCCTAGCTTTCATTAAAAAGAATATATGGTATAGACATTGTAATTGTTCGTCGTAGAAAAATCACTCGAAGTTTCAAAGTACCAGTATAATTCGATGCAGTGAGGTCCCTACACCTTCAGTTTGCCCTACCAATTGCGATTTCTTGAAAGACGTTCTACTAGAAAAAATCATCTGAGAAATTTCATCGGTACCCACCTCTGCTAGTCCCTTCTCCACTGCCTCGATCCAGAACCCCCGAACGATTCTCTGTACGCAACATCACTTGGCTCCTGGCCCGGCGAAGGATCATATTCTTATCCTTGGCGGATAACTTCAGAGTACTTCGATCAGTGTTCTCGCCCGCTTGGGTCAACGAGTGGCTGGTCGTCTGAGACCGCGAGAGAATTGGGCGTGTCATTCTTGAATCATCGGGTTCTGTGGCAGGCACTAATAACGCCGGAAATTGTTCTTCCAGGGTTCTTTCACCAATCGCCGGTTCGACTGCAGCGCCGTCGTTGGAAGACTCGGGTCGTTGTAGGGACTCGTCGGGTCCGGGTGTGATATAGCGTACGCAAATGGGGCAAGTGGAACGTATATTTAACCATTCATAAATACAGTGGGTGTGGTAGACGTGATCGCAGTTGGGGAGAACACGAAGCATGGTATCGTCTTCGAACTCTTCCAAACAAATGCCGCATTCCAGTTCGCCTGTTCCAATTTGGAGCCTCTTCACCTCCGAATACATTAGGCTCGGGATCGTCTCAACCACTGCCGCATCGAGTCCACAACTAGGCTGCGTAGACTGCGTTGCCGTCGTTGACATTTCGATAACAGCTGCACCTCCTCCTCCGCCTCCGCCTCCGCCTTCGCCTCCGCCTCCGCCGCTGTTCGCTGCCCCCTGCGCATTTGAGTCTATGTAGCGTTGAAGGCCTAAACACAGCAGGAAGATAATCAAGATCACGATTACTGCTACGACCAACACAATGGCAGCTCTTCTCCATCGACCAAGCGAGTTTTTCATGTCTGTGACATCTTGAGAATTTCCTGGAGACTGAGCTCCAATGTAGGATAACGCCGCCGGCAACAGAATTAACACAAAAAGAATGGTCTTCATTTCCCGTTTGGAGAACCATAAACTGTAGTTTGTCATCATGGTGGTGTAAGGTTGTTAAGTTGGAGAAGGAAATTTAGGTTTTGAGGTGTTGCGATGCAAGAAGGCTTAAGAAAAAACAAAGAAAATGGAAAATGAAAAGAGTGGAGATTGGAATGAAATGAGCGCAGTTCTTTCTCATGAGCGTGAGATAGTATTTATATCGCTGAAACAACAATAGAGAGCTCACAAGAATTAGTTACAACGGATTAACGAGTATTCCTTAACAGTTGGACAAAACTACCAACTAACTAACAGACTCTCTACAGGTTCTTTAAGCAAGAAAGAATAAAGAAAGAAAAGAAGCGGTTTATAATTATGTAATCAGAGATTAAAAAGAAGAGGGCGATGACGTCAGCAGTAGCAGTCCTGGAGTGATCAGTGCCACGTGGACCAACAAGATCCGTGGGGAATGTATCTCGAAAAAAATCTGCGTGTCATTTTCTTATGTGCCAACCCTCTCATCCAATTAAATATTGACATATCATTTAATCTGACTCAGCTACTAAAATTGTTCGCTTACTCTGACACAGCTATTAACGGAGGTCAAATACTAAAATTGTTCGCTTACTTTTCCGTTAATGCCAATCATTTATCCTTTTCATTTTTATTTATTTTTTTAATAAAATAATAAAATATAGTCTTGCAATGAATATATTGCATTATTTTTAATAAAATATTCTTTCAGCTTCTTCTTCCATTATTTTTAATTATTGTATTTAATTATCACTAGACTTGGTCTTTAGTTATTATACAAGAGCGAGTCATGTTAAACTTTTAATCAAATTGTCAATCTTGTAATTATTTGAATATATTCATCTTCTAATTAGTTAAGTATATATATAGAAAGCTATTTAACTTGTTGAAACATGTATCCAAATTAGAATATTATGGACATGGTTTTACGTAATATTTCTATGCAGGGACGGACCAAGCTCCCAGTAAAAAAAACACATTAAAAATTATATATTAATTTTTTTTAATTTATTATTTCTTTAATAAATATTAATTAAAAAAACCCATATAAATAATTTTTAAAATAATTAAGCCCTTATAAAATACATAAAATTTCTAAAATGAATTATAAATTTTATTTAAAGTAGACCATTGAAAAATAAAAATTGGGTCCGTAGCTGTTTCTCATATATAGAAGAAAATATATAATTCTTTGTGTTCATCCGAGCTACCTATCATGGGTCCTATTTTGATTTGTTACAACGTGTTTGAAAACAACTGTGTAATTATTAAGTCGTGTAATTACTATGTTAGTAATTATATATCTGAGTAATTAGACTATATTTTAAAATATAAAGTGTGTTTGGATATTAAATAATAATTATTTATGAATTTATATTATCATATTTGACAAATCAGTTAGTAATTAAAAAAAATGTAATAAATATTATTTAAAATTGATAATACTTAGTAATTAAAATATTTATTTAGTAATAATATTACTTGGATAATATTGTTTTTTTTATGTTGCAAGACTAGACTGTTTTCTGGTAGAAAATAAATAGAAATGAAAGAATATTTTCTTCTGTTGTAACTTATTCAAAAACCTTTTTTTTTTTTGAGTTTATGCTAAAAAAATATTTCCAAAGTAGCCTAATCAGTAATTTTGATTTACTCATCACTCATGAAGATAATTATAATGTTCTGTTGAGTTGCATATTGATATCTCAAAAGATTATTCTATTTCCTCTACTAATTACTTTATTAATTAGTGTATAACATTTAAATGCATGTATGTACGTAACGTTATTGAGATGATTATTAGGAAAAACTAATTATAACATGGTCAACTGACAGAAGCAAAATAAGATACAGCAGAAGCTATTGGTGTTAGAATTTATGAAATACACCTAATCAACACACATAATCATTAGTTATTTAACATAATATATCAGATCTTAATCATCTAACTAAAATTGCATAAATGATAAATCTTAAATCATAACTCTATAGATGATTTGTTAAATTAAAGAAAAAGATAAACATGAGAGCGGAAGCATTAACCTGAGGTCCTTGTTTTAGATTGCACAGAGGGTTTAGATCTTCCTATATAATATGTATTTCTATAAGAGAAAAATCTCTCTTTTCTGTTAATGAGATGACAGACAGAATAGAAAGATACATGTATATATATAGGAACCACAACCCTAATTTATAATTAGTGATTTCCAATTTTACCCATTATAAAATTAAAAATTCACTTTCCTGTTTCTACACATTAAATCTGTGACATGTTAATACCTTATGATATTTATCACATAATTGGTCACTTAATTTTATATCACACTTTATAATAGCATTATACATTATACATATGTGTCCATAAAATATGATTTTAATCCAACAATCTCCCACTTGGGCAACATATGTTTCCTTATAAATGTACAACCTTATGAGCTCAAAATATGCTATCATATAAAGGTATTCTTTAACAATCTCGTCCATCGACCATGTCCATATAGGATCAAAGTGGTCATTGTCATATTAATCATGACTAAATCCATCAATGGTCACATATACAAATACAGTCAAATGACATAGATCAATCATGGATGTGTAGCATGGAATGCAATGTGAACCAAACATGCCTATTTCTAACTGGTCCTCCTTATACTTTAGTGAGGTCGGAATCATAACAAAAATAGAGTGGATGAACTGAAAAACTTCATTTCTAATCAGAAAAATAACCAAATACATAAATGTTTGAAATAAACATAAAAAAAATAAAATACAAACTCCCACTAAATCGTGATATCCTCAAACAATATAACACCCATATGAGCAATGTGCTCATGAAAGACTTTGGGTGGTAATCCCTTTGTGAGCGGATCCGCTATCATGGAGTGTGTCCCAATGTGCTCTATGAATATTTGTCCACTTTGCACTCTTTCTTTCACAACTAGGAACTTTATGTCAATATGCTTTGACCTGGATGAGCTCTTGTTGTTGTTGGAATAAAATACTGCTAAATTATTGTCACAAAATAACTTGAATGGTCTTTCTACATTCTCCAAAATGCACAGCCCAGTGACAAAGTTTTGCATCCATATTCCATGATTCGATGCCTCATAGCATGCTACAAATTCTGTTGCCACAGTGGAAGAAGCTACAAGTGTCTGTTTGGTACTTTCCAAGAAATAGCTCCTCCAGCTAACATGTAAATATAGCCTGATGTAGACTTTCTACTATCTTGGCACCCAGCGAAATCAGAATCATAATACCCTATGACCTCCAAATGTTCTGATTTCTTATATGTGAGCATGTAACATTTTGTTCTCTGAAGATACCTCATAACCCTCTTGGCTGATATCCAATGGTCCATACCAGGGTTGCTTAAATATCTGCCTAACATTCCAACAATGTACGCAATATCTGGACGCATACAAACTTGAGCATACATCAGACTCCCAACAGCTGATGCATAGGGAATCTTTTGCATTTCCTGAATTTCAAGGTTACTTTTAGGGCACTGACTAAGACTGAATTTGTCTCATTTAGCAATAGGGGTATCACCTGGTCTACAATCTTGCATGCCAAATCTTTTGAGTACTTTATCGATATAGCTCTTTTGTGATAATCCAAGAATACCTTGAGAACGATCTCGATGTATCTGGAATCCTAATACAAAAGATGCGTCCCCAAGATCTTTCATCTCAAAATGCTTAGATAGAAATCTCTTGGTTTCGTTGAATAAGCCTATATCATTAGTGGCAAGCAATATGTCATCGACATATAGAACCAGGAATATATACTTACTCCCACTGAAGTTGTGATATACACAATCATCAACAACATTCATCTAAAAAACGAATGAGATAATTACTTGGTGAAATTTGTGATACCATTGACGAGAAGCTTGCTTGAGTCCATAGATGGATTTTGTCAATTTGCAAACCGTATTCTTTGAGTCTCTTGACACAAAGTTTTCTGGTTGCACCATATAAATTGTCTCGTCAATGTCTCCATTGAGAAACGCAATTTTAACATCCATCTGATGTAGCTCAAGATCAAGGTGAGCAACAAGTGCCATTATTATTCTAAAAGTGTCTTTAGATGAAACTGGAGAGAAAGTCTCTGTATAATCAATGCCTTCTTTATGAGTATAGCATTTAGCTACAAGACGCGCTTTATACCTCTCCACATTACCATTTGCCTCCCTCTTGGTTTTAAATATCCATTTACAACCAATTGGTTTTGCACCGTTTGGTAATGGCACAAGTTCCCAAACTTTGTTGTCTTGCATAGACTTATACTCTTCTTTCATGGCATCAATCCACTTTTGAGAGTTAGAACTTTTAATGGCCTGATGAAAATTGATTGGATCATCTTCCATCATTCGATTGTCATCCTCATGTTCTTGAAGAAATACAACATAATCATTTGAAATAACATTTCTTCTTTTACTTGTGGACCTTATTAATGGCTCTGGTTCTTGAGGTTGTTGAGTTTATTCTTCTGGAACAATTACCTCATCTTGATTTGGGGGTTGTTCAACATTGTCTTATTGAGGTTTTGGATTTATTTCTTGGACAATGACAGGTGTAGAAGCCTGAACATTGTCAAAAATGATAGTAGGAACTGAGTTTGAACTCAATTTCTCCTCAAAAGCAATGTCTCTAAGCTTATTTCTCCCCCCAAACTCAACATCCTCAAAAAATTTTGCACTTCCCGTCTCAAAAATATTTTTAATTGTGGGATCATAAAACTTATAGCCCCTAGATCGCGCAGAATAACCAATAAAGTAGTTGCTCACTGTTTTGGAGTCCAATTTCTTATCATGTGGCTTATAAGGCTTTGCCTCAGCTGGACATCCCCAAATGTGAAAGTGTTTTAGACTAGGCTTTCGACCGGTCCAAAACTCATAAGGTGTTTTTGCAACTGGTTTAGTTGGTACTCTATTCAGAATGTAAGCTGCTGTCTTTAATGCTTCTCCCCAGAGGGACTCAGGAAAGGTAGAATGAGCAATCATACTTCTTACCATATCCTTAATAGTCCTATTGCGCCTTTTAGCAACACCATTCATGCTAGGTGATCCTGTCATGGTGTACTATGGGACAATACCTCATTCCTCTAGGAATTTAGCAAACGGTCTTGGACGTTGTTCGCCTGAGTCATCATATCTACCGTAGTACTCACCACCACGATCAAATCTGACATTTTTAATCCTTTTGTTGAGTTGATTCTCAACTTCAGCTTTATAAGCTTTGAACACATCCAGAGACTGAGGTTTTTCATGAATGAGATATAGGTACCCATAACGTGAGTAATCGTCTATGAATGATATGAAATATTGTTGACCATTCCATGATGATGTAGGGAATGGCCCACAAATATCTGTATGAATCAATTCTAAGACATCTGAAGATCTGTTGGCACCTAATCTCTTAGTTTTGGTTTGTTTTCCCTTGATACAATCGACACAAACATCAAAGTGTGTGAAGTCAAGAGATTCTAAAATGCCATCAGACACAAGGCGCTCAACTCTACTTTTTGAGATATGACCTATGCGCTTATGCCATAATGACGCTGAATTTTCCTTATTTAATTTGCGTTTAGTACCACGTGATTCCACATGCAAGGTTTCATTATAGGATGCGATTGTTTCTAGCAAATAAAGGTTGTCATAAGCATTCAAGTAACCAGTTCCAATAACATTTGAATTTAAAGACAAACTAAACTGATTGTTTCCAAAAGAACAAGAATATCCAAATTTGTCCAACAAAGAAACAAATACTAAATTCTTCTAAAAGACGGTACAACAAAAGTGTCTTTCAAATCCAAATAAAAACCAGTTCCTAACAACAACCTAAAATTCCCAATTGCTTCCACTTCCACCGATTTTCCATCGCCCATGAAGATGTGTCTTTCACCATCACTTGGCTTTCAGTAGCTCAGACAACCTTGCATAGAAACAATTATGTGAGTAGTAGCACCAGAATCTATCCACCAAATGTTCCTAGGTACTGAAGCTAAATTACTTCATAACAGACCACAGTAAGAATCATACATTTCTTTGCACGCCATGCGTGATACTTGACACAATATTTCTTCACATGTCCAGGCTTGTTGCAAAAGTAACAACCTTCTGGATCCTTATGTTGTTTCTTTTGGGCTGGACCTTTAGCAACTTCATTCTCATATTTCTTTTTCTTGCCCTTATCCTTAGGGGCAGTGGCAAAGTGAGCACTTTCAGTCTTGTCATTTTTTAACCTTTCTTCCTCTTGCAGACAATGAGAAATGAGCTCATTAAGAGTTAATTTCTCCTTTTGACTGTTGTAACTAATTTTAAATTGGTTAAATTGTGCAGGAAGAGTTAACAAAACCATAAGCACAAGCACATCATCAAAAAGCTCAATCTTAAGTGTCTTAAGCCTTGAGACAATATGATGCATTTCCATAATGTACTCCCTTACATTTTCTTGACCCTTATACTTGTTATCAAAGAACCTAGAAGTGTTATCATTTCAACCTTATCGTTTTTAGCAAAACGTTCCTCAATTTGTGCAAGGAAATTCTTGGCCTTAGTAATCCCTTTGGATTCTGTGCCCCAGAAGGCTTCTAGAATGCTGTGTTTCATAATCATTAAACTCATGCGATTTGAACGATCCCAGCTCTCAAAATCCATTTTCTCATCACGGGTGCTTTCCTTAGTGAGGGGTGCAGGTTGTTCATCCCTTAATGCATGGTCTAAATCCATACATCCCATAACTATAAGTAAGTTTCTTTTCCAATCCTTGAAATTGGTCTCATTAAGCATAGGAATAGAATTAATATTAGTAGATATTGAGGCAACAAAAAATGAAGTAGTTGAATATAGTACAAAACAAGCTCACATTAATATGCATAATCAAACAATAAATTCAAAAATTGGTTTTTCCCATCTCAATATACCAAACACAACATTAATATTAAGTCTTTGGACAATAATATAAACTGTAAGCGGTACTCTTGTTGTAGCAATCAAACATTGACAATAAATTATGTCAAACAATAAGTCAATCTTTGGACTGACATATTGCTCACACAAAATACTCTATAATTGTCACATATTTATCACCATAGGTATGTATGAAACTTGACTAAATATTAACTTATCTTTGGGCCAGTTAATAAATGCATGGATTACATACACACGATTATCTTGATATTTTAATTAAATTAATCTATACAAAAAAAATCACTTTGGTGATATTTTGTTTTAATTAATTAATTTAAAATATTAGATATTCTTGATAAAATCTAAAACCAAAATCAAATTTGAATTTAATTGTTACTGTATTATTATTATTATTTTAACAGAAACTATTATATATTCAATACAAATAAATAATAATAAAATAAAACTTAATATACATATCTGATTATATAATCGTATATGCATAGATTTAATAATATCTATACATAAAACAAAACAAGAAATTTATATACACATATTTTGTTATCATATAAAACAAAACAAAAAAACTTAACAAACCCAGCCAATTTGTTTTTGGATTCTAGAGATTTTATTGTATATCTATACTATATATATACACGAATAATTTTTTGATTCATCCTTTTTTTTTTTTTTTGGTAGTGAGTCTCCCACTCTTAGTTGATTACATTGCTGTTTTTTTTTTTCACTATTACACGTATCATCTTTTTGGTTTGTCCATTATATTCTTTATTTTGCTTTCTCCTTTTACGTTCACTAATCCACCGCGTGGCCCTATATATTATTTTATATAGTTTCTTCCAAATATGGTTTTACTCTGTCTAGGGAGAAGATCAACAAAAAAAAAAAACAAAAAACAAAATTAAGTCTTCCTCCTTCCTAACAACAGCCTTCCGCACAAAGTCATTGACTTCCTTTATTTTCTTATAATAATAATATATATATAAATGTATTTGTCAGGTAGAATATAGTCATTTTTGTTTAGTCCACTGGATATACAAAAATTAGTTCTATGTAAAAGTGCTTTTTTATGATTTATTATTTTACTTTTTTCTCTTATATTCACTATTCCACCGCCTACCCCTACATATTATATATAGCCTCTTCCAAATTTAGTTTTACTCTTTCTCAGCCTTCCTCTTTCCTCAACAACAGCCTTCCACAAAGGTACTTCCTTCACTTCCTTTATTTTCTTATAATAATAAATATAAATCAATTTGTTAGCTTTGCATGTTATTTAAACAAAGGAAAAATTGTCATAGAATTAGAGGAGTAGCAAAATATATAATAATAATAATGAATTTTAAATTCAATAAGTAACGCAGTCAATTTAATTTCAAAGCCGAAGAGAGAAAATTTATTAATTATGAACTATTTGTTTATAATATTATATACTTTCTTTACTTACAAGAATTCAAAACAAAAATATATTTATTTACTTATTTATTTTTAAATCATTTTTAATCTTCTGACAAGAAGTAAAATGTTAGAAAAATAGTAATAATATTAACGGGTTGCTCGTGCCTTAGGCACGAGCCATTAACTAGTATACACATATATATAAATATAAATGAAGAGTCTTTAACTGCATATATATATATATATATCTTTAAATATATATATATATATATAAATGGTTATTAAACTAAATGCATATATATCTTTAAATATATATGTGATATGCAGTGAAGTCAAGAAAACAAAAACCAGAAAGAAAAAAAATTATTGATCCATATATATATATATAAATAATATCAACCAAAATATATGTAAATGCACATAGTCAATACGTAAATAAATGAATCGTAGCGAAAAACCTTAATTTCTGAGATCCCAACTTTTTTTTAACAAAATCATCAAATATTCTTTAATTAATCTAGTAAAGGTGGCTCTAGTACCAGTTATTAGAATTTATGAAATACACTTAAGCAACACACATAAACATTAGTATTTAACATAATATATCAGATCTTAATCATGTTACTAAAAGTGCATAAATGATAAATGATAAATCATGACTCTATAGATCATTTGCTAAATTAAAGAAAAAGATAAACATGGAGCGAAAGTACTAACCTGAGGCCATTGTTGTAGATTGCACAGAGGGTTTAGATCTTCTTATATAATATGTATATCTATGAGAGAAGAGTCTCTCTTTTCTTTTCTGTTAATGGGATGACAGACATAATAGAATGATACATATATATCATTATAAAATTAAAACTCCACTTTCCTGTTTCTACACATTAAATCCATAACATTTTAATAACCTATGATATTTATAGCATAATTGGTCACTTAATTTTATATCATACTTTATAATAGCATTATACATTATATATATGTGCCCATAAAATAGGATTTTAATCCAACAATTGTAATATTTTCGTTGAATTTAATAACTAATGAAACATTCATTATTCATATATATTATGTTTTTGTAATGAAAGCAAGATTAGATTATAGTATCAAAGTACGTATGTGAATATACATTAGCCTATGAAGCCCTATCTTTCATTAAAAGAATATGCTTTATATAGACAGACATTATAATAAAAAAATAGTTTGTAGTAGAAAAATCACTTGAAAGAAGAAAAGTCACAACTTCCTTTTCCCCTACCTATGGCGATTTCAGGGGAGAAACTCCACTGGTACGACTGATCATGAGTCAACCAGTCCAGCCCACATGCCTACCGAAACTCCCATCTCCACTGCCTCGGTGCATTATCTCACTCCTCAGTCCTTCCCTCCTAGACATTTCGATTCCAGCTCCACCTCCGACATTATTCGCTTCTCCCTGCCCATCGTTGCGGTTGCAGCATAGCCGAATAATAATAAGACTGCCACAATGTAAATCTAACGGTACACGATGTCAGACATGTTCAAATAATCCAGGGTTTATTTAAATTCGTGTCGTTTTAAGGATTTTCCGGTCGCTGAGATCCAATGTAGGCTAACGCCGACGATAATAGAAGTAACACTAAAAGAATGGCATTCATTTCTCGTTGGGAGAGCCATAAATTGGAGTTTGCCATCATTGTGCAAGATGGAAATTGAGGTTTCGAGGGTTGAGGAAGTGGTAGAGGTTAACGCACTTTCGTTGCTTAAAGAAATAAATAAAATGAAAGAACGAACGAACGAAAGGAAGAAACAAAGAAAGAAAAGAAAAGAAGTGGTCTATAATGGGAAATTTGATTTTTTTATGCTTAATGAGGTGTCCTAAATAAAAAAAATGCTAGGCCTTCTAATCATTTCAAAAAAATGCTAATTTTTTTTACAATACCCAAAATACCCCTCCCATAATTTTTCCATCCACTTCCTCTTCTCTCTTCCTTAACCCATTCCTCTCAACACTCTCTCTAGAAAGAAATTTATGGGTAAGGTAAAATATAAGAGAACTCAATGTAATAGCAAGTATTCCTTACTAAGGACACTAAATTATTGCATTTCGAACAGATCTGGGCATGATTTTTGAGTTTTTTTTTTGCGGTTTTTTTTTTCAGATCTGAAACTTTGAAATATGCAAAAAAATTGACGTGGTTCGATGGTGGTTTGATGGTGCTCGATGCCAGCTCAATGGGGCCTTCAAAATCAAGATTTTCATGAAAAAATCGATGTTGCTCAATGGTGGTTCGATGGTGTTCGATGTGATTCTTGCAAGATACGTAATTTTTCACTCAGGTGTCCATTTGGGGTGTTTTTTTTTTATTTTGGGTATTTTTTCAAGATCTACACGTTTTAGATGTGTATATACACATTTGGGAAATATAAATCTTGACAAAAAATGACAAATGCGAAACATACCTCATGTTCAAGATTTGTTTTGGTATGTTTTCAAGTTCTAAACTTTGAAAATCTATATGTGAACATCCAAAACGTGTAGATCTCAAAAAATACCCAAAATAAAAAAAAAATCATCCCAAACGGACACCCGAGTGAAAAATTATGTCTCTTACAAGAATTGCATCGAACCACCATCGAGCAATGTCGATTTTTTCATGAAAATATTGATTTTGAAGGCCCCATCGAGGTAGCATCGAACACCATCGAGCAACCATCGAGTTGGACATGATTTTTGAGTTATTTTTCAGATTTGAAACTCTGGAATATGTAGAAAATTGACTTTGCTCGATTGTTGCTCGATGGTGCTCGATACCAGCTTGATGGGGCCTTCAAAATCAATATTTTCATGAAAAAATCGACGTTGCTCGATGGTGGTTCGATGCAATTCTTGTAAGAGACATAATTTTTCACTTGGGTGTCCGTTTGAGATGATTTTTTTGTTTATTTTTTGAGATCTACACGTTTTAGATGTTCACATACACATTTTCAAAGTTTAGAACTTGAAAACATACCAAAACATATCTTGAACATGAGGTATATTTTGCATTTGTCATTTTTTTCAAGATTTACATTTCCCAAACGTGTATATACACATCTAAAACATGTATATCTTGAAAAAAATACCCAAACACTACACCAAATACCTCTTTTTATAATACATAATTATAAGCTAATTGGAAAAGTATTACAATAGGTATAAAGTTAAAATGGAGGGAAACAAAAAAAAAATGGCTGGGTAAAGTTAAAATGGAGGGAAACAAAAAAAAGCTCAATTAATGTAAAAGCATTTTTTCACCCAATAAAATAAAAAACTTAGAAAAATAATATTAACCCTCCTCCATCGTTTCTCTTGAACCCTCACCTCTCTCTGAACCCTCCATCATTTCTCTCAACTTTCCCTTTCTCAATCGATTATCTTCAGCAAATTTCCCTCTTTCACTCGGTTCCATTCATCTATCAATAGCTCCATCGGCAGTTTGTCCCATTTCCCCCTCTCCCGATAATGTGCGAGGACTCTCCTCGTCTTTGGTGATGACCTTCCACTCTATTCCATCAGCAGCTTTCATCTCGACAGCCGTTCACCCTGTTCCAGCCCTCCATCGACAACTTTCTTCTCAACCCCACTTTCTAACTCGAGGACACAGGACGAGTCTCACAGTTCACTGAAACCATAAGTTAAATGTCTTAAATTGTTTAGATTATATTTTGAAATAATTTTGATTGTCAAATTATATACATTTCTGGTTTTTATTTCGTAAAGAATATGTATTATATCTTGTTATTAGCTTGATGTGGATTTTATTTCAATCTTAGCATAACGTTTGTGGTGTTGTTAACAGCTTCAGTGTCGTTGCTTTCGACAGGTGGTTTAGCTGCCCAATCGAACAATGCCTATCAGCAAAAGAAGCTTAGATTTGGGTCCAATGGTGGGTTTAAGATACTGAAAGTGGACTTTCAGTGGTGGAAATTTACATTGAACAATACCCATCAACTAACTTATTTACATTGAAAAGCACTGGTGGAAATTTAGAAGACTCTGACTTGGGGATAAGAAAAAGGGGTCTAAAACAGCTGCATGAGATGTTTAATTCAGGAGGAGTAGTGCCAGAAAACCAAAGGTTGCAGACGGAAGGACGAAAAAAGGCCAAAGTTTATCTGTAGTAGAAGAGAGTGGACAAAATTTCGATAGTGTTTCGCAGATATCAACTGGAAGCCAGAAGCTGAAAAACCAGGCCCTATTTGAGTTTGAACGGGCATCAAAAGCTGAAACTGAGGTTCAAACTTTAAAGAAAACTTTGGCAAAGGTGCAAGTTGAAAAGGATACTCTCCTTTTTTCAATATCAGGAAAATGTAGAGAAGTTATCTAATATGGATAGAGAACTTAAGCATGCACAAAAAGATGCTGGTCTGCTAGATGAACGAGCAAGAAAAGCTGAAATCAAAATCAAAATATTGAAGGAATCCCTTTTAGAACTGGAAGCTGAGAGAGATGCTGGTCTTCTTCAATTCAATCAGTGTTTAGAGAAGATATCTAGCCTAGAGAATCTGTTATCTCAAGCCCAAGAGGAAGGAAATGGGAAAAATGAACGAGCTCTAAGGGAAGAAGCTGAATGTCAGAATCTTAATTAAGAACTTTGTAGATTAGAGGCTGAGAAAGAAGCTGGGCTTGTTCAGTACAAATATTGTCTTGAGAAAATTTCTATTTTGGAATCTAAACTATCACTTGCTGAGGAAAATGCCAGGTTACTTAATGAGCAAATTGAAAGAGAAGAAGCTGAAGTTGAAGCACTAAAGAAAGCTGCCGTTGGGCTGAATGCTGAGAAAGAAGCTGCAACACTTCAGTACAAGCAGTGCTAGGAGATCATTGCTATGATGGAAGCTAAAATTTCTCAAGCTCAAGTGAATGTAGAACGCCTGAATGATGAAATTTTAATGGGGGCTGCTAGATTGAAAAGTGCTGAAGAACAGTGTGTTCAGTTGGAGAGATCAAACCAAACTCTGCAATCAAAGGCGGATGATTTGTTGCAGAAGATATCTAGGAAAGACCAGTAACTTGCAGAAAAAAATGATGAATTAAATAAATTCCAGACCCTAATGCAAGAGGAGCACTCAAGGTTTCTACAAATTGAAGCAACGCTCCAAGCTCTACAGAAGTTGCATTCTGAATCTCAAGAGGACCAAAGAGCCTTGGCATTGGATATGAAGAACGGGCTCCAAATGTTGAATAACCTGGAGATGCGCAAACATGACAGGGAAGACAAACTACAACGAGTTAAAGAAGAAAACAAGAATCTCTCTGAACTCAACCTTTCAAGAAACATATCACAGAAGAATCTTGATGCACTTTGGTGATGGAAAGTCCACTCCTTGTCTTGATGTGCTCCCAAGACAGGAGAAGGGTTGCTCTGATCTCAGCACCTCCGCCTTCATCCACCTCATGATCCTTGCCGAGAAACCCAATCTCATCGTTTTCACTGGTAATATTCTCTTTTCCTTCTTCGTTTCTTTTTTACTGACTTGGTATCCTTAAGTTGGGGTTGTTTTTCTTTCTATAATTATTAGCAAAGTGATTTGTCTACTTTACCAAATTTTTTAATAGGGTTTGTATATGTTAGTGAGATTTTTAGCGAATAGAACTTGCTTTGCTAGCCATGAAAATTGACAACCCAGTTTTGAAAATAACATGTACATGATAATAGGTAGTTGGGTTGTTCAGTCCGTGACTGTAAGTCTGTACCTTGTGCTAGTTTGTTTTCTTAGAATTAATTATGTTTTAGCTCTGCTCTGTTAATACCCAGTTGCCCAATCGACTCAATCTCTTTTAACTTCCACTTTATCTTAATTCTGGGACCTATTTTTATATTGTGCAACAGGGGATAATATATTCGGATTTGATGCCACTGATGTTGCTAAGTCTCTAAATGTTGCGTTTGCCCCTGCAATAGCATCCAACATCCCATTCTCCAAGTGCCTCTTCACTCTAGCCATCACACATTCTCTATTGGAGTCTCTGAAATGGATTGGGTAAAATCTATCTCTTTGTTACGTATTTGGAATTAGGGTCTATTTATTTATTTGGAAAAGAGGATTTATTTATTTATTCTTTCAATTTCAGCTTTTTTCTAAGCTCCCAAACAACACAATCTCTCTCCTTCTCTCCTTCGTTACTCCACTCCATTGGCTGATTCTGCCGAGGCCGGGGAATTGCGTCGCCAGAGGTAATGTTTTGATTGATTTCTCACTCTTCATTCTCTCCTTTGGAAAGAAAAGAAAGGAAAATTATTGCTTTGCGAAGTGTTGGATTTGTTATACTGGATCTTTGTGCTTAGAGATTCAATTTTCGTGTAAGGACAAATTTCATAAGCGATTTAAATGTTTCTATGATATATGTGAAATTTTGTTATCTGTTTTGCATTTGACATGTACAAAATTAGTATAGGTGGTGTCTTGAATCATATCTACTTGTTTTGTTTGTCTAGATAGTTCATATAAAAAATTATAAGAAAAGTTTCTCAATGTATATTTCTCTAACATGTCATTGATATTGTAGTGCATATGCTCTAGTTTCTGCTGCAGTAGGTAGGAACAATTGAGGTTCTTGGAAGGAAATAAGAAAGTCATTGAAAGTAGGGTTCACATTTATTTTCTCAAACAATGCCAAAGGATCTTTACTTTCTGTATATATGATATGCATGCAATTGCTTTTTTCTCTTTTACATATATCATCTTTGACTATTGCAAAGTTAATTAACTTGATTATTAATTTTTCAAGAGGTATGGAAATATGTTATCTTAACTCTTTTATTAATATCATACAAATGTTAGAGGAGTTTGCATATCTTAAATATTCATTCGTAGAGAAGTAGGTTATGAGATTAAAATTGTGTGCTACGGTGATAATGGAAGGTTGAAAACTTGTGTCTTAGAGAAGTAGGTTCTGGAAAATTTGTTTGTGTGTTGCGGTGATATAAGGAAGAAAATTTATTGTGTGTTGTTTGAATTTGTTTACTTGGTATTGATAGATGGTTAGGTAACCTTTATATTAATTGATCAACAAATGTAAAATTAATCATACTTGGCAAACTATGAAAATTATAACATTGAACATTTACTAATTCAAATCTAATATAATATTCAATTCAAACCATAACTGTCACCACTAAATAAAATTATTAGTTGAAGTTTTACAATTAACATAAGTCACATCAAACTACTAATCCTCCACATATTTTACTTAAAAAATGAACAACAAAATATAATCAAAACACATAAAAGTTTGAAGATAGCTCCCATCTATTCCACGATTCATTATGCTCTTCTTTCTATAATGGCTTTGGCTTGCCCAACTACATAATCTGCAATCCCAGTTTGTAAAGATGAGTTAAATAAAAAAAAAAAGAGTACAAGTAATATCAATTAATGGTAAGAAAAATTTGTGAACTAAACAAAGAAAATCCTAATAATATACTTTAATGGAGCACATAAAAGCTATAGAGAGTTAAGTGTCTATGAGCATAGAAACACTTTTCATGTAGTCACCCCAGGAAAAAGGAAATCCCAAATCTATACCATTAATATTTACAGTTATACTAGGTGAGAACCTTCTGAAGAAAATAGGTTCCTTCCCCCAAAGAGAAAATTACACCTTAGTCACCTAATTGGATCATTTAAATATAACAGTATTATTTCAGGCATTAAAATTTTAATTTACTATATTAACTGATTATCATTATTACGTTTTTATAGATAAATTTTAACCAAGTCATTACTAGAATTCTCTTATCAGACTCAGCCAAAACTCAACTAAGATTAGATGGTTTTCTGAAATACAATATAGAAGGAGAGCTGTGAGACATTGTGGTGTTTGAGTGTAGCAGGTTAACTTGATATATATATATATCTTGTAAACTTGATGATGATAGTGAAGGCTGCCAGTGATCTAGTTTTGGATGAACCATGCCAGTGATCTAGTTTTGGTAGAAGAGAATGAAGAGAGGAAATCTGAATAATTTGTACTGTATATATTTACACGCACTACAAATTTATATTCTCTTTCAGGTCTTGAGAATAAAATCAATAACTTAAGACTATTTTTTAAGAGAGAAAATGAGTGTTGGAAAGATAAATAGAGATTGAATGTGTAAATCACATGCTAGAACAGTTACATTTTATATATATAAATTTAGGATGTAACTCTATATTGACCTCTCTCTCTTTTGTTTTTTGTTTTTTGTTTTTTTTTTTGGATCAAAACTGTAGCACCCACATTATTTTGATATAATATAGCCAATAATCACATGATTGCATTGAATTGCATTGTATTAAAAATCATACAATATGTATAATTTGAGCATATGCATATTCTTATAAGTGTTTTCATGTATAAGTATAAAAGTTGTGTATGTGATGTCTATATGTATGCTCAATATTATTAACCTTGTGACATTTGAGTTGTCTTTTATGGGTGTTTGATGTGCTCAAGATATAAGAAAGTATGAAAAATATGGACAAGGCATGCAATTAAGTGATGAAAGTGAGATATAGAAGGCAAAATAGGTTAAGTAGTGAAAAATAGTACAATGTCGATTACTAGTATTTCGGTGTAAAATTGAGTATTTATGGATTTACCAAATGTAATCGAGGTATGATTAAGGTCTCATTGATGATGTAAAAATGGTTTTAGAACCATTAGATCAATTCTTGATGGGAGGTATACATAATCAGTGGTATTGATGCAAAGTCAAAACGAGCTTAGCATAAGTGCACTACGCTCGATCGGGTAAGCATAACTATTGGCTATGAAGTCATATGGACCTAAGGTTTGGTGTGAGTGTTTTACACATAAGGATAATAGGCCTAGAAGATGGTTAAGTCGAAATTATTGAAGTGATAAGGTTTTCATAAGTCAAAAGGTGAAATGATGAGATGAAAGGTGTCAAATTTTGATACAATAAGGCTAAATCATTGAAAATAAAGAATTTTCATCAACCTTATCACTTTGCACGACCATTACTCTGAAAACAGAGAGAAAATAAAACCAAAAACCATTTCTTAGCTGGTTTGAAGAAATTCTAAGGAGATCCAAGTGAAATCAAAGCCAAAGAAGTGGATTAAGCTTAGTTCTAGCCTTTTTATGGTAAGTTCTTGTACTTGGAAGTTAAACTATGTTTTTGAATTTTTCTGAGAGCTTATCTATGGTGTTTTATCTCTTGTTAAGATATTTCTTGGTGGTTTCCAAGTGGTTTGAGGTTTATAAAATCTAGAAGAGATTATTTTCGCCGAAAAGTTGCTCGGTAAGTGAAATTTTGTGTTTTATGAGGTTTTCAGGGTTCTTGGAGTACAAACTGATTTTTGGTTATTTTATTGAGTTTATAAGAGAGTATATATGTTTATAAATGTTTGAATAGATGTGGATACTCATTTAATTTGGGTAATGATCTAGGAGATTTGAATTTTATCAAAATCGGTATATGATAACTTTATGATGAATCATGTTGGTATTTGGGATATATGGTTATGGCAGGTTATTTGATGTTGATTATTGGTTGATTTTGATATTTGAGGATAGCTAAAATTAAGGGGAAACTCTGTCAAAATTTTCCCAAATGTCTAAGATAAATCTAATGCTCGATCTAGGTGGTTTAAGGCATTTTAGGCATGTTTTGGGTATGAAATTTGATATGAAGTTTTATGGGTATTTTTAAATGAGAGTTCAATGTATTACTTCTATCATTATGATGAGAAATCCATGCCATTGTCAGGATAAGCACATCAATACCTAAGACACCACTTGTTACACGGTGAATTATATTTTGGACAGAAGGTAAGTAAAGTACTCACTGCAACACAAGAATTACATGTTATGTGAAAGTATGCATTATATGAATATTTTGTGAGTAAGTGGTATTAACATACATTGACACTTCATCATAAATTTGTATGCATGGCATAATAGTGATTTGATAAATTATTATATGATATAAGACCATGCATGATATTATGATGATTAATCATATGATGCCTTTGCAAGTTTTGTGCAACATAAAAGAAATTTGTAATAAGAAGTTTAAGTTCAGTGCCACTATTTTGAAAAGGCAAATGAAAGTGTTAATAAGTGTAAACGGAGGCCTATAGTAGGCTTATAGTGGCTGCCCAATAATTTGGGCTAGGTTTTAGTGAACCAATTATATTGTTTGCCATATTTCCGTTTTTATTTCTCTTCCATATGAGTTATTGTTATATGTATTGACACCACAGTGTGTGGCCGCCTTAACTCTTGAGCCCGACGGGGCAACGATGGAATAAGGTTTTTAATGTGCCCTACTGTGGTGATGGCTAGCCAGAGGAGAACCCATGGGATTTTATATTATATGTGTAACAAGCCCTGCAGGCATTGACCAATTCAAATAGTGTGCACAATATTAAGGGGCCCAAAATTTAAAAAGAAGTTGTGTATGTCCATTGATATTGGGTAATCATTAGCATTGCATGCATTACTTTGCTTACTGAGCTTTAGGCTCACAGTTGTCTTGTGTTGCAGGTAGAGAAAGAAATGTGTGAATGACACGAGGAGAACTGAAGCATGGTCCTGACCCTGATTTGTACATATGAACATATCGACCTTTTGTGGGTTATTTCAGTTATCAGTGAGATGTTTGTAATAAAGTGTGAAGTTATGTTTTGAAAATAAATTGGGTTATTTAATACTTGTGTATAATATGTTTGAGACACACTTTATGTTTAATGTAAATAATGTGAAATAAGTTTTCAAGTTTAAAAAAAAAAAATGTCCAGACTTCCGCAGTAATAAATTATGATATAGTTTTAAAACGTAACACCTCAAGTATGGTTTTAACTAAACTAAGTGAGGGTGTTACAAAAACTAAGTAAACTCAAGATCGATTATACTACAATATGACATAGGAAATTTAGAAAAACATATATTAGAACAAGCAATAAATGATAGAGATGAATGCCACAATGATAAGTTTCTTTTCCATGTTTGAGGGATAACATCATAACATTATTCCTCATGTGTTGGTATACGAAAGTATAATCTGTATATATATTCTTCTCGTTTTCCAAATTTTAGACCACATGGCCCTAGCCATTTGCAGTCACATATTGGCCTATGGTTTGAATTTGGTCTTCTTGTCTTCTATAACTGAACTATTCACGAACAATATCATCAAATCATTTTCTTTCTTATTCTATAAATGTTCAATTTTAGTGATTCTATTTTTATATGAGTTGCATGACACAACTTTGTTTTAATGTTTCTGGTTTTAAAGAATTGTCCATCTGAGCATTACACACTCTAATATCAATACCTCATGATTAGCACTATCTGCAACTTTTGAGGCTTAAATTATACTTGAAAGTTATCTTTGTTATATTACAGCTTTATTTAAACTAAAGAAAGTAGATTCATATTGTTTTAGCTTAAGTTGATAGTTTCTAGTTATCCACTCAAATATACTTGAAAGATACATGGGTGATGTTTCCTTTGAACGAGACAAAAGAGAGAAAATGCACAAGTTTATTAGCTTCATAAAGCTTCTATTTCTCCACAAAGCAACAAAGCTTTGTTTATATTCCCATCTGAGTAATGATTAGCAGTATTAGTATGTATTGATGCTAAATCTTTACATTTTCTTTGCCACATGGTTATTATGTTCTCTATCATTAAAAAATTAAAAATCTTCATATGAGGGCTCTTGCCAATTCGGTGAGACTGCTTTATGAACTGAAAAAATATCAATACCTCATGATAAGCACTACTTGCAACTTTTGAGGCTTAGAATATACTTGAAAGATATCTTTGTGATATTACAGCTATACTTATACTAGAGAAAGTAGATTCATATTGTTTTATGCATAATTTTATGAAATATATGAATATTGCATCTGGTTTTTGGGATTTCTTTTTCTTCTGTTGTTATAGATTATGCCTTTTAGATGTGTATATATATTTAGGAAATATGAATATTGCACATGCTCTTGTATTGCTGGTATGTTTTATTCATTAGATTTTTGTTTTATGAAGTATTCATGGTTCCATACTGTTAGTTAATATTGTTAGTCATGGGTTTATGTTAATTAGTTACTGCTATTAATTTGTTAGTTGTTCTAACTGTATTTTAGTAACTAACTTCTCTTTCCTTACTCTTGGCTCTCCCTGTACATCTCTATAATGTATAAATAAAAGTCCTTTAGCTCTTTTGATCATATTGATCAAGAGCTTCTTTCTCTAGTTACTTTCTAAACATTCACACACTAGTTATTGTGATTTTTTTTCTCTTTTTTCATGTGTTGCAGGTATTTTTTCTTAATATGAATACTGGATATGCTCTGAGATATATACATATATATATACATATTTTCTCTTTATATGGATCATGGGTAGTTAATACTTAAAAGGGTATATATCTTATAATTTTTCTCTTTTTTAATTTATGGATTATGGACGCTTTTTTTTAATTTATTCCAACCTAGTCTATTCTTGCGTGCAGACCCAAAGAAACAAGAGAAAGGTTATCTTGAATCATGGCTAGCTTATTGTTTGTTAGGATTATTGGGGCTAAACATTCAAAGATGCAACTGGTAAAAATTCCTTGATAGATTTATTGTTCCTTACAGTTTTGCTTCAAAAGTGTAGATGTGTATTAAATAGGCAATAATAAGAATGCATTAAACAAATTTTTTCTTATTATATGTATTGAAACATGTGAATATTGAATGCATCAAATTATGTATTCAAGTGAACCATTTTAGATAGTTGATACATGCATGTGTTATCCAAAAAGCAGGCATGGGTGACGTGGCAGGCATTTTTAACACATGGCGGACACCTGGCAGAAGTTCTGTTCGACCATCGACCAATGAGATTCTCCTGACGTAACATTTGAAGTTTCTATACGACCAGCCTAGTCGTATACTCCATATATTTAGAGATAATTTTGTACAATTGTAATCATATCCGAGGTTATCTCCCGTGATCCATGATGATCCGATTATTTAGGAAAGAATATATGTAACTAATTCGTGTAACCCTCCTTGAGCCTACAAATAGAGAGAAATAGCTCAAGGAAGGGACTTTTTGGCAGATTTAAGTCTATACCTTACAAGAGAATTAGGGCTATTATCTGACGATTGTATTATTCATCTCTCTCAGGTTTGTGAAATTCAGAGAACCCTTGTTCTTTGATCACTCCTTTGAGAACTAATATCAATAATAACTTAAGTGGACGTAGGTCATTACCATTTCATGGGGCCGAACCACTATAATCGAGCATTTGACTCCATGTCAGTTGACTAAATCGAGGGTCAACATTCTGGTGCTTTCATTGAGAGCTTGAGATGAGATTGTTGAAGCATTAATGGAAAAAACAACAAAGAAGACTGGGCAAGCGGCTGGCGCTGCACCATCTCAACCTCCTCCTCCCCCAAACATGGCTGAAAATGAGCCACACTTGGAATTTGATGAGGAGGAACTGGACTCCGAGACGCTGAAAAATACCCTGGGGGTATTGCAAGATGAATTGGCCAATCTGAGGGCTAGTCAAGAAAGTGCTGCAGAGATTATGGCGCGACAACAGCAAGAGATAGAGCGTCAGCGCCAAGAGCTGAGTGAAAGACAGGCGGAGATGGATCGTCGTCAGAGGGAGGCCATGGCAGCCCTCGAAGTAGCCCTATAGTTGGCTAGGAATCAGGCTGCACCTGCCTCATAGCCTGATCAACCCTCGAATGAGCCACCTCAAAGGGGTCAAAATCCTAGCCCTCCGATCCTGCCAACGAGCCCTCAAAGGCCCGAGCAGCCATCAATACCTTAGGATGATGTCCCACCAAGGGATCCTGAGATGCAACCTCCATCCCAGGCTGGTCGAGGCAATCCCCCGCAGGCAAGGCAGAATAGGGCCGGGCAGCAGCTCCGTAATCCTAGACGCCATGGGGGTGAAGAGCCGAACCCACCAAGCAGGGGACAGCGTCCTTCTAGCAACATAAGGAACTCAGAGATAGGCTCTGCGGTCCGGGGCCCCCCATGGCATGATAATGCACAAGGACCTACCGACCAGCGCAGGCCTCCCCCCTAACGCTCGGGAAGTTCCAGCCCGAGGATGCAACCGAGGGGACAGTCGGTCCCACCATAGTCAATCGAGGTTCAGAGATGGCCATGGTTACAATGAGGCTGACTCAGGCAGAGGGAATGCCGGTCGGAGAAATGAAGAGAGAGGTGGAGGCAGAAGCCCACCTCCTAGAGAAGACCAACAAGAGAGACGTAACGTTGGGGGGCAGCCCAGACAAAACAACGTCTTTAGCCAGCTCGGAGCAAGTGAGCAACGGTGAAGAGACGAAGATTTAAGGGATGTACTCAACGACCGCCGGGAACGGCACAACGAGTACATTCCCCCAGCATCAGAGGCCTTGGCGATTCCTGAAGCCGTGCAATCCCAGATAGATGCCCTGAACCAAGCAGTGCAACAGCTGGTCAGGGGAAGAATGTCTCACATTGAATACGACAGGAAAAGGGGCACTCCTTTCGTTCATAGGATAGCTGTGGTAGAGACTCCCAGTAAGTTTAAGATGCCCACACTTCCGAACTTCAATGGGTATGGTGACCCAGTATCTCATGTCAACAAGTTTGAGATACAGATGGACATTCAGAAAGTGTCCGAAGACGCTCGGTGCAGGATCTTCCTTGCAACACTTTCTGATGCTGCACAGGAGTGGTTTTTTAAATTCCCTCCTGCAAGTATTGTATCTTGGGAGATGTTCATAAATGAGTTTTACAGACAATTCTATGAGGGTCGTGTGCACCCAACTGAGGCAAACCAGCTGGTTGAGATACACCAGCAAAAAGGAGAACCACTGAAAGATTACGTCCAGCGCTTTATGCGAGCAGCCGCTGGAGCCAAAACAGTGGGAGATGAAGGCAAAATGATGGCCCTAACTGCAGGAGTTAGGCGTCGTACACATCTGTGGAGTAGCCTCAGGAAGCATGGGGTTAAGACTACCCAAGAATTCTTGGATCGAGCTGATCGATACATCAAGCTCGAAGATGCCATTGCCAGCGAGGGTAAAACCCCAGGCAAAGATAAGGGGACTGAAGACCCCGCCAAAGCCGCCAATGGGTCAAAACCCAACGGCAACGGTAAAGGCAATGGGAACAGCAATGGCAATGGCAAAAATGGGGGGAAGAGACCCCATAATGAGCCTTCTACCTCCGAGAATAAACGCGCTAAGGGAAACTGTTATGAACCACGGTTCACTAACTATACTGCCCTTGTCGAGTCTCGAGCAGAGGTGTATCGGCCACAAGTTCCAGTGTGCCTTACAAAAGACCCGCTGCTATTTGAAAGGATATGTCGAAAAGGGATACCACCAAGTTCTGTCGTTTTCACAACGACTACGGACATGATACAAACGAGTGTAACCAGCTGAAGGATGAAATCGAGTTCCTTATTAGACAAGGACACTTGAGAAGATACATCCGGGCCTCGGGGGCTCCCCAACGAGAGGCTCCAGGTGGAAACGAGCAGGAGCCTACATGCCAATGCTCGCCACCTTTGCAGCCTGATCCCGTAGCTGGTACTTTACTCACCATCTGTGGAGGCTCGCACCTTGTGGGAAACAACGGAAAGGCAAGGGAACGATATGCTCAGACCCTACGCCACGACCAGGACATCGAGATGATGACTGTGGAGGACTGGGCATCAAAGAAGGCTCGGTCAGAGGATGGTGAAATAACCTTCTCTGATAGCGATGCCCAGCATGTCCGGTTCCCGCATTCCGATTCGTTGGTCGTGGATGTTCAAATTTCCAACATGATGGTAAAGAGAGTGTTGGTCGATATAGGAAGTTCAGTTAACATCCTGTATAAATCTTCGCTGGAACGGATGAAGTTGTCCGTCAAGGACTTGGAGCCCTAGAACCAAACAATTTACGACTTCTCTAGTGAAGGACTCACTCCAACAGGGTCAATCAGACTTCTGGTAACAACAGGTACATCGCCCGCTACCAGAACATTACTCACTACTTTCATAGTAGTCGATTGTCCTTCGGCTTACAATGCTGTAATCGGAAGGCCCATACTAGTTGACCTTAGAGCCGTCACCTCAATATGGCACCTGGCCATGAAATTCCCAACAGACGCAGGGGTAGGACGCGTGTTGGGAAATCAGAGGGAAGCAAGGGAGTGCAATAATGCCTCAATTACTAAGGCCAAGAAGGGAACGTTGAGGAGCGCTCCCCCAGAAAGGTTGCAGATGGCCATTGATATACAAGTCCAATTAGGTGATGAAGTCACCAAGTAGGGTGTTGCCCAAAGTGAGGATAGAGACTTAGATCTTTGCTTTGGGGATTTTGAGGAAGATGTTGGACCTGTCGAGGACCTTGAGGAGGTCCAGCTTGATGAAGAGTTTCCGACCAGAGTTGTAAAGGTCGGCAAAAATTTGGAAGCAACAACAAAGCACGCACTGGTGGAATTTTTAAAGAAGAACCAGAAAGTTTTCGCCTGGTCACATAAAGACATGGCTGGGATAGATCCTGCAGTTATAAGCCATGTCCTGAACGTCGACAAAAAATTTCCACCCGTGCAACAGAAAATAAGGCTGCTCGATAAAGACATATCTAAAATCGAAAGCCTTAAAAGAAGAAGTTGAAAAACTGAAGGAGAATGGGTTCATCAGGGTGGCATTTTATCCATCGTGGGTCTCTAATCTAGTACTGGTTCCCAATCCTAACGGAAAATGGAGAACCTGTGTGGATTTCATAGACCTTAATAAAGCCTGCCCTAAGGATTGCTTCCCACTCCCAAGGATCGACCAACTGGTCGATGCAACTGCAGGACACGAGATCCTCTCTTTCATGGATGCATACTCAGGATACAATCAGATCGGTATGCATCCCCCTGACGAGGATCACACTAGCTTTCGGACCGATACAGGGTTATACTGTTATAAAGTAATGCCCTTCGGACTGAAAAACGCTGGTGCGACTTACCAGCAACTAGTTAACCACATGTTTAAGGAGTTGATTGGAGTAAACATGGAGGTATACGTGGACGACATGTTGGTAAAGTCAAAGGCAGAAGGACATGTGAAGGATTTACAGGAGTGTTTCAATGTTTTGAATAAGTATCAAATGAAGCTAAATCCTCTCAATTGTTCCTTCGGAGTAGGATCAGGGAAATTTTTGGGGTATTGTCAATTCGAGGGGAATCGAGGCCAATCCCGAAAGGATCAGGGAAGGATTTCCGCACTCAGTAGATTCATTTCAAAATTGATGGATAAATGCGTCCCATTCTTTAATCTACTTAGAGGCAACAAGAAGTTCGAGTGGACTGGAGACTGCGAATAGGCTTTCCAGGCCTTAAAAGCCCACATGGCACAGCCTCCTGTCTTATCAAAGCATATAGATGGAGAAACTTTGTTCATTTACCTGGCGATCACCGAATATTCTGCTAGTGCGGTGCTAGTAAGAGAAGAAGAAGGTGTACAAAAGGCAGTGTATTATGTAAGCAAGAGGTTAATCGGGGCTTAATTGAGGTATCCTCCCATTGAAAGGTTAGCCTATTGCTTAATTTTGGCCTCAAGGAAGTTACGTCCTTACTTCCTAGCCCATCCCATCACAGTCTTAACTAATCAGCCCCTTCGGCAAGTTCTACAAAAACCAGAGGCTGCTGGACGTTTGTTGAAATGGACTGTCGAACTCGGGTAGTTCGATATAACGTATTCACCGAGAGCAGCAGTAGAAGGACAAGTCTTTGCTGATTTCATTGCAGAATTTACTGAACTCCCAGACAGCAAGCAGAGCGAAAAAACCTAGTGCGCATGAGCCTCAAGTTGAGGCTCCTTCGTGGAAGTTATTCATGGACGGATCGTCCAACGAATCTCACGCAGGAGCAGGAGTGATATTGATAACGCTAAAAGGGCATCAATTTCACTGCGCGATTAGGTTTGATTTCACCGCTTCAAACAACAAAGCCGAGTATGAAGCCCTCCTCGCTGGGTTAAGGTTCGCCAAAGACATGAGCATAAAGGTGCTGGATATTTACAGTGATTCACAACTGGTAGTGAATTAGGTCTTGGGGGAGTATCAAGCACGAGGTCTGAAAATGGTGACCTATCTGAACAATACCAAAGATCTGTTGGTGCAATTTGAGAAATATACCCTCCAGCAAATACCCCGAGATCATAATTCAAACGCAGATGCCTTAGCCAAACTCGCGAGTGCGAAAGATGCTGACACTTTAAATATAGTGCCAGTGGAGCGGCTACGCGAGCCAAGCATACAAGCAGATGAAGCCAATATGGAGGTCCGGTTAGCAGATACATGGATGGCACCATATTGGGAGTATCTCACGAGTGGTGTACTACCAGCAGATAGAAACAAAGCCAGGACTCTTCAGAGACAGGCTGCTAGGTACATACTGGTCGATGGTGTACTATACCGAAGAGGATACTCCATGCCACTGCTCAGATGTATTACACCGGAAAAGGCTAAAGAACTGATGAAGGAGGTACATGAAGGCTTCTGTGGAGATCACGCTGGGGGGCAGAGCTTATCAAAGAAGATTCTGAGGCAGGGTTATTTCTGGCCGACCATGAATGAAGACTCGATGGAGTTTGTGCGAAAATGTGATAAGTGTCAGAGGTTTTCCAAGATTCCACGCACAGCTCCTAATGAGTTAAAGCAGATGCAAAGTCCATGGCCCTTCGTAGTATGGGGTATAGATTTAATCGGGTCCTTGCCAACAGGAAAATGTGGAGTAAAATACACAGTTGTGGCAGTCGACTACTTCACCAAATGGGCCGAAGCTGAGCCACTCGCTACCATAACGACAAAGAAAGTGCTTGACTTTGTCATCAAGAACATTGTTTGCCGATATGGATTGCCTCAGAAGATTGTCTCAGACAATGGCACCCAGTTTGACAGCGACCTATTCACAGACTTCTGCGAGAGGCATGGAATCATCAAGAGCTTTTCTTCAGTTGCGCATCCACAAGAAAATGGGCAAGTCGAAGCGGTGAATAAGACATTGAAGGATACCCTGAAGAAAAGGCTCGAGGAAGCCAAAGGAGCATGGCCAGAACAGTTGCCTGAAGTACTTTGGTCATATAGAACTTCTCATCGAACAGCAACAGGTCATACCCCGTTTTCCTTAGCATACGGGTATGAAGCTATGTTTCCAATCGAGTTAGATCCGCCCTTACATCGAAGAATCACATACGACCAGGACCAAAATAATCAACTGTTGATGGAGTCCCTAGACTTGGTTAAGGAGAAACGAGAGAAAGCCCAACTCCGAGTAGTTGTGTACTAGCAAAAAGTCGCCCGGTATTTTAACTCTAAAGTAAAAGAAAGAAAGTTCAGCGTCGGAGACTTAGTACTTCGAAGAGTTTTCTTAAACACCCGCGACCTCGCTGCTGGAGTACTCAAACCAAACTAGAAAGGACCTTACTAGATTGAAGAAGTCCTTCATCCAGGCACATACAAACTTGCACACTTAAATGGAGATCTCGTTTCGCGCTATTGGAATGGAGAACACTTGCACAAGTATTATCAATAAACAGTCCTTCTTAAAGGATTGGCTTGTATTAATTTTTACTTTTTACAAGTTTTGAAAAAGGGTTAGTCATGTTATATGGCTAATCGCTTATAAGTGTAAGATCTTTTAAAGATCACTTGTAAAGACATGTTTAGTCCATTTAAATACGAGAATTATAAGGGACTGTGCGCAGCCAGTCATTCTTGCCAAATTTTGTAATTTTTTACAAGTATTTTTTTCATTACGTGTGTTGTTTTGCTGTATTATATGTTTTGCATTTCATACCGAGCAGTAATGTTCGTACAGGTCGTGGTCAAGGCAAGTGACCAAGGACCTAAAGCTCCTCAGTCACTTGGGGAGCATATAAGGTACATCGATAGCAAAGCATACCAAGAGGTATGTAAACACATGAACAAAATAAGTGAAAGCATGCTACGGTACTTAAAGTATTTTTCAAAATTTATATTTTGTTAAATCAAGCCAAAGTACTATGCTAATTTCGGTCATGCGAACAGATGTTATAATAAAGCAGAAATATTATAATATCAAAGGGAATTCTTTTACACTGCAAGCAGTACTGCTTGGATGTAATTGTTCAAAAGTAAAAGTAAAATAAACTGCCCATGCAGCAAAACCAAAGAAAAATCAGTCTTTACATCACGACCCGTAGGTCGTATGGTTAAAGAAATATAAAAGAAAAAAAAATATGAAGCTTGAGGAGCAGGAGGATCCTGGGGAGCATTCTGGTCGACTACGTCTCCTGCAGCTTCCCCTCCCTGCACTCCGGCGACCAGTGGAATGTCTGGGGAGGCAGGAATCCTGGCTCTTTCTTCAGTAGCCAACCGAGCAGTACAACGAGCCAGCTCAGCCTTCCTGGCGTCCTCTGGAAGGTAGCCGAAGTTGGCACTTTGATTGTGTTTCCAGAAGTCATAGAAACACCGAAGTGTCGCGTTCTTATACCTTTCTAGGTCCTTGGCATTTGTAAGCTTGAGCTGCTCCACATGGCTCTTAAGGATAGGAATGCTCTTGTCCTTAGCACGATTCTCCTCCTAAAGCCTTTTGACTTCACGCCATTGGGTTCGGCTAGCATCTTGGTAATCATCTCTCTATTTTCTGACATTTTCCAGAGAGGCTTGCTTTTCTACCAGCTCCGTAGCCAAGGAATCCTTTTGCTGGGTCACCACCTCCAGCTCCCTAGCGTGCCTAGCCTCCACAGCTTGAAGCTCCTTAGTAAGCTTCGCTTGGGACTTCTTGATGCTTGCACCAGCGTGGGCACGAGCAGCAGTCATGGTCAGCATGGCCTGTAATCAAAGAATAAGAGTTATGCCAACTTCAAAGAAGAAAGAGTCAAGACCATAATCACAAAAGAGGAAAAAGGGTTCTTACACTGGCCACTTCATTAAGGGCCCTGTTGAGGATCTAGTCGACCCCCATGGTTTCAGCTTCAGCCATGGCCTCTCTGCAGCGGTCATGCTTAAGGATATGGGCAAGGCGATCCTTAGCTGACCGCAAGGAGCGACTCGCTAGTTTGGCCCCAGGGAGATCGGTTTGCTGGGCCTGTTCATTTGGAGCCGTAGGTGAAGGATTTTTGGCAGCAGGAAGAGGGATTTCCTTCTCAGCAGAAGCAGAAGGTTGGGCAGACGGTTGGCCAGAGGGCCCATCCTTTGGAGGATTGGCTGCTCGATTCTTCTTGGCCGGAGGTACTTGGCTGGACTCACCGTCGTGCCTCCTGGCCGATTTCCTCCTTCGGACCAGAGGAACCTCTTCCTCCTCCCGAGTGTTATATAAGTCGAAAACGTTTGCGGATGCCATTTCTGCAGAAAGAAACAAATATGCAGACAATAAGCTAAAAATAGATGACAAGTTATGGCACATAAGAAAATAGATAAAGAAAATTACAAAGAACAATACCCGAGCTATTACTACTTGTCGCTACACTATTGACTCTACTAGTCATACACTCACTCTCTGGCACGAGGAAGTCTGGCCCTAGATTGGGAGTATATGTAAAATTTCCATCCCCGTCAAATAAATGACAGGGAATTGGCAAGTTATCTAAGAGTGAAATAACAATACCATTTTCGTCTGAAGACTCGTCTAAGTCTACGACAGTCTCGACTGCCTTTTGTTTTCCCTTCCCTTGAGGGGCAAAAGCCCTTTCTGCTGAGGGAGTGCCAGTGGGTTCCCTGATTGTAACCCCAGTCGATCTCCGTCAAGGAGGAGACGCTAGGGGTTGCTGCTTGGGATTCCCCTCGGCAATGGCATTAATCGCCGCGAGTTCCCTCATATCCTGATGAGGGGTCAGGAGGCCAGACAGCCTCAAGTTTTCTTCGGTGACCAGAGACTTGACGCTCTTCTCAGCATCCGTCATTCTAGCCAGCGTGTTGGACCTCAACACCATGTCAGGTGTTGGGTCTGGTCGCAGCCATGGGCCTGAAAATCGCAATATGTTTCAGAAAAGTATAAGGAAATTTACTAAGTAAAAACAGCGACCAGTGGAAAAGGGCATTTACCTCCACGAACAAAGGCCAGGTTATTTGCAGCGATGTCAGGCATGAGGAAATACTCCTGACTGTATTTCCCCATGTTGGAGATGTGGGTGGTGTCACTCAGGAATGTTTGGCTCGTCTCCTTGTGACAAAAATGAAAAAACCCCGTCCCGGACTGTTGGGGGTTGGACTTAAGGTCAAAAAGGTAATTGACCTCGGGAGGAGTAGGCTCCGACCATTTTTTAAGTTTATAAAGGATATAGAGTGCAGCAAGCATTCTATATCCATTGGGAGTAATTTGGAAGGGGGCGACACCAAAGTAGTTTGCCACCCCCTGATAGAATGGATGAAGAGGAAGGGTAGCCCCCGCCTCTATGTGATACCTTGACCAGGCGCTGTAAACGCCTCCAGGCAAATTATCCCTCTCGTCCATAGTGGGGATCTTGAGATTTACCCCAGTGAGGGGATACTTCCTGAGATAATTGGCAAGCATCCTGGGGGTTACTTGGCTAAGCGGAGAAAGATACCACTCGACATCAGGAAGAATTGAATGCCGAGGGCGAGCCCTAACCTGGATGCGAGGGTCTGGGACAATGTTTTCTCGACCACTGGTCGAGGGAACCCCAGCCTGCGAATCAGGCTGAGCTGGAGAATTTGAATTATGGTCAGGCTTTTGTTTCTTTTGGCCAGTGGATTTGGAACGAGCCATTCTGGCTGGAGATGGTTGAGGTCTGGAAGAAGAGAGTCTAGAAAAAGGAATCTCGTGAACGCGCTGAGCAGGCTGTTCTTCACCTTTAAGCAGTTGCACAAGAAGATCGTCTTCAATCGGTCTCTCACCTCCCCACAAATCTGCGGACAGAAAAATGGGGAGGTGATGATGGAGAGTCTAGAAAATTGGTTAGAATAACGCTGGTCGTGTATAAAAGTCAAACTTTTATACAACAACATTCTAGCAAAAAACTAATTTTTTTCATGAGAACAGTTTGAAAAACAGATCAATAGGTGAAAGTAAAAAGTTTTTCTAAAAAAAGCTTTTTCAACTCCAGTAAGGGCGGGAAAAACTCAGTTTTTCAACTAGCATAAAAATCAAATTTTACTTCGATTTTACGTCCTAAATTTATGATCTCGACTATCAAACTGATTCGTAACTCCTAAATGGCAAAGATACACCATCCTATCTAGCATCACTCGATAAATCCCTTATTTTCATGCATCTCAACCCAAGAACACAGGCAATATCAGAACCTAAAAGCTAACTCACAGCATCATGCATCACGAAAATAAAGAGTAAAAAAGTTCTGAAACTTACCAAAGCGAAGATTATGAAGGTTGGAAGAAATTTCGAGCGTAGGCGAACGAACGGCTGGTGGTTCTTGGAACGCCGAAAGAAGATCTTCAGAGAAAATAGAGGTTCTGACTTAGGGTTTCTTGATAGAGAAATAGCTTGCGTAAAAAGAAAAAGGATGCTCTGGGGAGGCTATATATATTTTGTCTGTGGTATGAAAAAAGAGGTAATCATCAGTTTCCTCTTTTCAAAGCAAGGGGAAGAGTGATAGCCGTCAACGGGTTGCTTAGGAACCGAAAAGCCATGATTAGGCAGGGGTAGGTTGCTTTTTCCGAGAAGGCACGAACTACTCTGACAGATTTGGTAGGGTAGTCGAAGAGTCATTTTCCTTAAAAGTTCATTTATTGCTAGTCGTAATAAATAAACTTGGGGGCAAATGTTATCCAAAGAGCAGGCATGGGTGACGTGGCAGGTGTTTTTAACACGTGGCTGACGCTTGGCAGAAGTTCTATTCGACCATCGACCAATGAGATTCTCCTTACGTAACATTTGAAGTTTCTATACGACCAGCCTGGTCGTATACTCCATATATTTAGAGATAATTTTGTACAATTGTAATCATATATGAGGTTATCTCCCATGATCCATGATGATCCGATTATTTAGGAAAGAATATTTGTAACTAATTCGTGTAACCCTCCTTGAGCCTACAAATAGAGAGAAATAGCTCAAGGAAGGGACTTTTTAGCAGATTTAAGTTTATACCTTACAAGAGAATTAGGGCTATTATCTGACGATTGTATTATTCATCTCTCTCAGGTTTGTGAAACTCAGAGAACCCTAGTTCTTTGATCACTCCTTTGAGAACTAATATCAATAATAGCTTAAGTGGACGTAGGTCATTACCATTTCGTGGGGCCGAACCACTATAATTTGTTGTGTCCTTTACTGTTTTTTCCATTAGACCCATTTCAACACCTTTATTCATATCAAGCATTTGACTCCGTGTCAGTTGACTAAATCGAGGGTCAACAGTATGAATATATATATATGTATGTATGTGATGGAGAGATGACCCGGGTTATAATTTTCTCAATGAAGGTAGAACTTTTGTCATTGTTGTTCCTGGGAAAGAGGTGTTATAGCTCATTCAGAATGTGTTTATGAGTTAAGTCTTAGTCTTTAGAGGGGTTTGTCACAAAGATACTATTTATGCTATTATTAATCATCATTTTGGTGATTAAGCAGCTAGTTCAAAGCAGTAGGTTTTTACCCTCTTTTATTTATTAAAATATGGAAATACTTACACAGTAGTCAATGAGAATGGAGTAAAAAGTTGTAAGGTTCTTATACAACAAATCATAAAAAGGGTCGGTCAAGAGAGTAAGCGAAATGAATTCTAAAGTTTACTTTATAGCCTTCAGGCCTTGCTGCACCGTCTTTTAAATTGATAGCTTATTAAAACTGAGGCAAACAGTTCCTTTTCCAATTCCCTTGTACAATATTTTTATACTGTATTCATTATGGCTTCTTTCAGGACCTAGAAGGTTAGGAGTCAACTAAGACATTGTCTGCGATAGACAAAGCAGGATATAAAGTTTGAGGTCTAATATCTGTAGCCGTTTCTTCTAAATAATTGACTGATTGCATTAGATGAGTTTGGTATAGTTTGTGCAATATGTGCATTGCAGCCAGATTATTCTTGTTATTGTTGTTTGCAGCAATTTGTCTTTCAGCCATTAAATGCATATTGTGAGCATTGCCAATAAACAGTATTTGCTTCAATTTTTCTTTGTTGTATGCTTCTGTGTTGCTGAAACAAAAATTGTGACCCCCTGTGTTTGATGTGGTCACTTGAACAAAAAAACAAAAACTATATTTTTACCACAAGCATCTTCTAGAATGTTAAAAATCATTACCGTATCTTCTCTTAAATTTATTAAGGGCTTGAAGTCACTGAGTATATTGTAAGCAACAAGATTTCTGCTCACAATTCTCTTTTCTTTATTCACTGTTCTGAAATTATAATGTAAACTAGTTAATACATCTTGCAGGGTACTTATGAATATCAATACCTATGATTCAATTCCACCAAATATTGGAGAATACCAAAACTTAACTCAGTTGTAAGTTTTGATTATACCAATGGAGCTAACTTTTTAAGCTGTTCTTTTTTACTCCAATAGAACACTTCATCATGTGTTGTATTTTAAAAGGTTTTATCTTTTAATTACAACATTTTATTCTTTTTCCAGGGATTTGAGTTTCAACAACTTAATTGGACAGATTCCAGACTCTCTTTTCAACTTGAGTTCACTCTCAAAGCTGTAATAAATGAAATATCCATTTAGTTGTATCACATACCTCCTTAATAGCTAGTCTTAAAGGCTATTGAAGTAGGTGTTTATGCTTTCCTTAATCAGGTTTTTTGGGAACAACAAAATAAATGGTACTTTGCCTAAACAAAAAGTTCATTGTCTTCTCAATATGTACGTTCCTACTATTTAACTTGAACTACAGGGGTCTGACTTTCATTTATTTAATCGATCACCTAAAACAAAATCAAAAGTTCATGTGTACTTAGTTTATATTATTGTTACTCAATTTCCCTACTCATAGTTGATGTTTCTGTTGTTGTTGTTGTTGTTGTTATGTTATGCATGCAGAGATGTGTCTTTCAAGAATTTAGTGGGGAGTTTTCCTTCTTGGGTCAATAAACCATATCTACACCTGTATTTCTTTGCATGGTTTCTGTGCTATTAATAGTTGTGCTTGTCTTTTTTTTTTCAGTGGTATTCTTTCAGGATTGAAGTGCCTTCAACGAAATTTCGATATCAGAAAAGAGGCAGGCTATGTCATTTTTCGCGTTGTGGATAAAGTATTCACAGCTCAAGTATCAGAAAACTACCTTGAAGTTCATCTGTTTTGGGCTGGGAAAGGGACTTATTGCATACCAAAGCAAGGTACTTATGGCCCTTCTATTTCAACCATCAGTGCTCCTACAGGTAATGTGGAATTAAACAAAAATTTGATAAGTACTTGTTTTCCTCTCATGTATATAGATTTGTATCAAGTTTTGACTATAGTTTTGTACAAATTTTGAACCAACTGTTAGTAACAAGCCTCCAAGCAGTAAAAAGAAAACTTCTTGAACCTACTGTTGGTAAAATGTTACCATAACATGTTGTATAATCCTATAAATTTCAAAATAGAATAGAAAACCATCATAGTCTACTACATAAACATCAAGAGCCATGACATATAGTGCCTTGTTTTTCATTTTCAGAGTTCTTGGGAATGGATGTTAGACCTTTCACTTTCAGTTATGCTGAACTAAAGACGGCGACAAACAATTTTGATTCTGCTAATAAGTTAGGAGAGGATGGATTTGGACCTGTCTATAAGGTAAGTCATTATTTTCATCACTTTCATTTTGTTTGCAAAAGTTTTCATAACACTTGAACAAGAAATGTCTGTACTTTTTAAGCATACAATTTGGCAAAGTAGAAAAGTTTTTTTTGACTGTTTGTCACTATATGTTACTGTGTCAAGTTCATTATTTTAATTCCATTAAATCAACTCCATTCTCAACAGGGATCACTTGATGATGGAAGAGTGATAGCTGTGAAGCAACTGTCTATGACTTCTCATCAAGGAAAGAGCTAGTTTGTGGCTGAAATTGCCACAATATCTGCAGTCCACACCGAAACTTGATCAAATTGAATGGATGTTGTATTTTTTTTTTATGTTAATTAGGCAATGTTGAATATCTTAAGACTTTTGGATTGTTTTAAAGATAATCTTGAATGTATTTTGACACAATTATTTGGTTATATGTGTTATGAATCATATAATTGGTACTCAAAAATATATTTGTACAATGTTAAGGGTGTCTTAAGTATATTAAATGAAGCGGGTTTGAATTAAAGCAATAAAAAATGATTATAATGTATAGGTTTATATAATAATAATTCAAGCTTATCCAAATATTAGAATAATACAAAAAATGTGTTATTGTATCTTTTACACTAACACTGGTTTATAAGCATAAAATTATGTTATGCAAACTATTTTCTATAATGCAGAAAGTGTGTTATTATAAAGTGTATCATAGCACTACTTTATAAGTACAAAAAAATGTTATATAATCTATTTATAATAGCATAATGAAATACTTATCTAACTATTAAAATAACACAACAAAAGTGTTATCGTAGGCTATACCATAACACATGTCTATAACTATGGAAAAGTGTTATGCAAAGTGCTTAGACCTACTATAACACCGCTTTCCTTAACACATCAAAAAGTGTTATGGTATATATTTGATAATACTTTTTTCGGTCTTATTGAAAGTATTTTTTCTTGTAGTGAAAATAAAAAAAAATACCCAAACGGACACCCGAGTGAAAATTTACATATCTTGCAAGAATCGCATCGAACCTCTATCGAACCACCATCGAGCAACATCAATTTTTTCATGAAAATCATGATTTTGAAGGCCCCATCGAGCTAGTATCGAGCACCATATAACCACGTCGATTTTCTACAGATTCCAAAGTTTCAGATCTGAAAAAAATCGCAAAAAAATCGAAATGTAGTATTTTAGTGTCCTAAGTGAGGAATACTTGCTGTTACATTGATTTCTATTATATTTTACCTTACCCATGAATTTTTTTTTTTTCTAGAGATGAAGTTGAGAGGAATGGGTTGAGGGAGAGAGAGGGAAGAGAGAAAGGAAGGTGGATGGAAAAAATTATGAGAGGGGAATTTCGGGTATTGTCAAAAGAATTAACATTTTTTTTAAATGATTTAAATGCCTAGCATTTTTTACTTAGAACTCTGATTAAGCATAAAAACTCAAATTTCCCTTTATAATAAGGTGATCATGTCAGCAATACTAGTCGTGGATGGAGAGCCACGTGGACCAACAAAATCTGTGGGGAATGAGCTGTGTGAAAAGTGACTGAGTATGGTGAAATTGGCGACAAATTTTGTTGGCATGTAAATTTCCATTTTTAAAAAATTATTATTAGTATTATATCTATACTGGTACTATATTTGAACCAAATATATATATATATAAGCGCCCATTAATAAAAAAAACAGTAATTTTTAAAATAATTTTTAACACTTTTTCTCAATATTTTTTTTTAAATTCTTTTTTTTTGTTAATTTCAAGAATTTTATTTTATCTTGTTTTAATAAACTTTTTAGAAAAAAAAACTTTTTCTTTAATTTTTTTATATTTTTTTGTTTTAATTTTTATTTTATTGAAATATTTAAAATATATATTATTTATATGTATTTTTTAGAATATGAAAAAGAAATTTTTTTTTTAAAAATGTGGACAGATAAAAATATATATTATATATTAAATTTTAATAAAAATGGAATGTATTAATTAAATTTTGTGGTACAAATATAATAACAATATATATATATATGTGTGTAATTTTATACTCTGTATTTATTTACCATCACTGTCCTTGTTCAAATTAATATCACTCGTTGTGAAAACACAGCATGCTACATTGTGATTTTCCCAACTTACATTCCCTTCTTCTCAAAATTTGACAAATTAGTCAATTATTTGAGTTTACTTTTTTACAAATATGTAAATATATAATTCCATACATAAACGAGGATTTATCAAATTTAAAGTGATATAGGACTAGAAAGAGATGTGTAATTTGGAGACATATTATTATTATTATTATTATTATTATTATTATTATGTTATTCTTTACCATCACTTTCCTTGTGCAAAATATCACACTTCACGAGAAAATTATAAAAGTTGTCTATGATTAATGATGAAATTAGCAAATGCCAACTATATATTCCAAATATCAATATAGGACTGAAGGATTCAACTTAATTAATAATTTAACGAGAAATCTCAACTTATTTCAGGATTATTATGTATATGGGAGGTTTGAAATCCCTTTAACTTAAAAAACGAAGGTTTAATACACAAGAATTTATATTAGGAATTTTTTCATTAATACATACGTACAAAAGTTTTAATGCAAAAATACGATAATTAAAGAATTCATTCATTAATATATACATCAAGTCTTTTTTGCAAAAATACGATTTTGCACTAGTATGTGTCTTAAGTAAGTAATACAAACAAGGTCTTTCTTGGTTTAAATTGAAAGTGAATAAAGCATAGTCAACCACAGGAATATGTGATATGTTTTGTTTTTTTTTCTTCAAATTTCTTGCCACATGCCAGAAGCACTATATATAGAACTTTTGTTCATTTATATATATAAACTAAAGCATATATGTGGATTTTGTCATAAATTACAGGTGTTGTACAGGTAAAATTATATGAATTTATGTTCAACATGTGGAGTAGCTGCATTTCTAAAAAAACAACAACTATATATTATGTATTGATATCATTGATCTTCCCACATTTTCATGATTATATATGTCACTTGAAACAAAGTTAAAAATCAACAATTCTATTAATATATACTGGGAAAAATTTTATAATTGTGAAAATGTTAAATGTGTCAAATTAAAAAATTGGAAATATTCATGTGAAGTTATGATGATGTTTTAATTAAATTAATTATTCCTTCCTTTTTTTAAGTCTTTGTTTTGAAGAAATAAAATAAAGGAGGTTGTAACCTTCAATGCTTTTTTCCCACCATCAATTTTTTTTCCTCTAATTTTGAGCTGGGGTGATTGGTGCACATATCTTAATCACACTTGTTAATTAAAATTGTTGATACTACAAAAATGAAACTTTATATGGTTGCTTAATGAGTTTCAACGGTTGCTTAACATGTTGTTTTATGAGTTGTTAATCAAGTAACTTTAAGGATTTCGTAAGGAGTTTCAAGGGTTGCTTAACATGCTCCTTAGGATATTTAAGGTTGGTTAATATGTTGTTTTATATGTTGCTTAATAGGTTGTTATATAGAATTGCTTCATAATTTTCAAGGGTTGCTTAATAAGTTGCTTTATAGATTGCTTATGAAGATTATGGGTTGTTTAGGAGTTTCAATGGTTGCTTAACAGATTTCTTTATGAGGATTATGGGTTGCCTAAGGAGTTTCTAAGGTTGCTTAACATGTTGTTATCTAGGGTTGCTTAAAGAGTTTCAAGAGTTGCTTAATAAGTTGATTTAGGAGTTGTTTATCAAGTTGCTAAAAGGATTGCGTAAGAAGTGGGTTGCTTAATAAGTTGATTTATGAGTTGTTTATCAAGTTGCTAAAAGGATTGCGTAAGAAGTTTGAAGGGTTGCTTAATAGGTTGTTTTATGGATTGCTTAATATGTTGCTTAATAGGTTGTTATGTAGAATTTCTTTAGAATTTTCATGGGTTGCTTAAAAGGTTGATTTATAGATTGTTTATGAGGATTATGGGTTGCTTAGGAGTTTAAAGACTTGCTTAACATGTTGTTTTATGAGGATTATGGATTGCTTAAGTAGTTTCTAGGGTTGCTTTACAAGTTGCTATCTAGGGTTGCTTAAGGAGTTTCAAGGATTGCTTAACAAGCTGCTTTATAAGTTGTTTATCAAGTTGCTTTAAGGATTGCGTAAGAATTTTCAAGGGTTGCTTAACAAGTTAATTTATGAGTTGCTTAACATGTTACTTAATATGTTATTATATAGAATTGCTTCAGAATTTTCAAGGGTTGCTTAAGAGGTTACTTTATAGAATGTTCATGAGAATTAAGGGTTGCTTAGGAGTTTCAGTGGTTGCAGAACAAGTTAAAAGAAACATATACTATTTCATTAGGTTTATGAGGTAACTATAGCTCAGGTTGCATATATGAGGTTGTTGTGGTTGCATAAGAGGTTGTTGGTGTTCCATATGAGCTAAGGTTGCATCCGAGGTTGCTGGTATGGTTGTTTAGGTTGATCCAAATAATTTTTTTTCATAAAACATTAATAGTCAAGAACACATGTATAAGCTGTAGGAAACTGAGAGAGAATCTTTGGTGAACTCCAACATTATCTAATCTCATCTAAAAATAACACAAGGCATAGAGTATTTATATTGTCAATATTATTGGGTGTTGGTGTTGATCAAGAGGAGAGCTTTTGCAACTTCCACCATATTAGGTCTCTCATCCACATTCTCTTTGATACACCTCTCTATTACACCTTGGCGCATTCCATCATTTTACCTCTTCTTTCTTCTTTTTCTTGCAACATATTGGCCTCCAATTCAAGTTTTTAAGAATCAATCCTGTCATTCTTATCAGCCGAATCATAAATATACCAAAGTAGTTGTCCCAAATTCTTTCCTGTCAACAATTCGGACAGTAGAACCCCAAAACCATAGACATCACTCATTTCTAAATAACGTCCATGAAAACATGCCTCAAGAGATATATACCCTACAATCCCATTAATCTGATCCACATCTACATGAGTTTTGCCTCAGAAGTGATGATTGAAAATCAAACAGCTTGGTACCATAGTTTTTTGTAACGACCCAAAATTACTAATAGGGCTTAAGGGTCTTGATTAGTGTGTCGGGAGGGCATAACTGGATTTTTTATGTGATTTAAATGATTAAAAGCATGTTTATATGATTATTTGGATATATGTGATGCATGACTATGTGTATTAGTATGCATGTAGGCCTTGATTAGGTTATAAGGGCATATTCGTAATTTTGGCCCGTTGAGGGCATAAATTTAAATATCTGTGATAAATTGTTGATACCACATTATTATGTGGATATATATATAGCTTGTGACTCGAGGCGATCCTAGTGAGCGGTTTAGCGAAAAAGTCACGGCGGGGATTTATACCCGGCTCGGGGCGAGCCTGGGGGTATTTCTGGGAATTTAGGAAATATATTGGAGTCTGTTTGATATTGAGGAATATAATTGGTGATTATTTAGGTGTTGGGAAGTAAGCGGTAAATATTAGAGACACTCGAGGAATTAGCGGGAATTAGGAGTAATGACCAAAATGCCCTTAGAATGATTCAATGGTTTAATTATTATTGGGAGGGAAATATGGTCATTTGGTTTATAAGGAATAAGAGTTGTTTCTATCTTTAAGGCTTAGTGGAATGTTTAGGGTACAGTGGAAGCTGAAAGAAAGGAAGGAAAGAGACAAAAGGAAAAGAAGGAGGAAAGAAAGAAAAACAAAACACCTAGAGCTAACCCCTTTCTTTCACTCGGTTGGCCTTTCCTCTTCATTTCTTGAGGATCTTCTGGAGCTATAACTTAGGGAGAGCTTGGGCTAAAGCTTGGAGTTAGGGACCTTGATTAAGCTTGAGGAATAGCAGAGGTTACTCATCCAATTAAGGTAAGTTGTCAAGGTTTTCTTCAGTTTTGGTTTTGGTGTTGAACTGGATTTCTGAACTGGGTTTTGATGGGAATTCTAGGTAATTAAGGCTGAGGTTTTGAGGAGGGAAAGCTAAGGAAGTGTGGAGGATAGCCTAAGGTCGAATTTCTCTATTGAAGGTAAGAAATTCTGAACTTGGTCACTTAAATTCTGAAGTTTATGTTGTTTTCTGTTGAGTTTTTGAGTTTCAAGATCAATCATATGGCTTTTTCTTGGTTTGATGATGCATGTGGTTGATTTTTGTATGGTTGGGTCATATGGGGTGAGATATAGATGTTGGTAGGCTTTTTTTGGTGTTTGGTTGAGGTTTGGAAGGATTTTGGAGGGTTTTGGCTCGAGGAAGTTTGAAGAGGAGAAATCAGGGTGTTGTCTGGCTGTGACTAGCACTGTATCGCTAGCCTTAGGGCGCTACAGCGCTAGGCTTGGGTGCTTGGGGCATTTTTGGCGCTATAGCGCCCTCTTTATGGCATTGTAGTGCTACCCTGTTTCCAAAATAGGGTTTTTGGGATATTTCTTAGGGTTTTTGCCCAGGGGCTCGGGGTTTGATTCCACTACCCCGTTTGGTGGAATTATAGCTTCCCGAGGGCTCAAGATTGGTCCCAATGTTAGGTTTTGGAATTGAAGTTTGGTATGGCTCTAACTTGTGACCGTGACTAGGTGTAAGCTAGGGCTCGGAAGGGATCGTGCTTGAGGGGTGTCACCATTGATCAAAGCTACCGGAATCCAAAGGTAAGAAAACTACACCCAGATATGTGATTATGTTGGGACTAAGAGCTCCCTATATCTACTATGATGTCATAGATTGTATTACACCATGGGACATGTGATAAACGGCCTAAGAGTGCCGGAATCAATATTTGCACACAGGGCGCGGCTCGACCACTGGTAGATGAGGACAGCTTGATATTCACTGAGCTCGGTTTAAGCGGGCCGGAGTCAGTGGGATAAATAGAGGGTGCGACCTAAGGGCGTTGACCCTGGTTATCATATGTGAATTGGTTATTAAGGTGAAATGATGAACTTGGTATGCTGAATACTTGATTATATTTGGATTGTTGAGTATATGATTATACTGTATGAGTTATCTGATTGTTTGTTTGATGATTATGCTCTATTATTGTGTTTTCTTGCTTGGCCTTGGCTCACGGGTGCTAGGTGGTGCAGGTAAAGGCAAGGGCAAAGTGGATGTAACGCCCCAACTCCAGGGACCGCTACAGTGCACATTGCAAACAGTGCTAAACTCGCTAATCGAGTCGTTTGGTCATAAACGTGTAACTAAGCATGATTAGCGGTTTAGGGGTTAAAAACTTTGGTTAAGATATAACGTTTCACTAGAACATTTACTGTATACATTGGGATCCCAAAAATATAATTTCAGAGTCTATTACAAGAAAGTGTTTACAACAGGCCGTTCTAAGCGGCAAAACAGGGTTCAGCCCTAGTTCCACTTTCAAACCTCGCCCAAGTATTGGTCGAGCAGCTGCATATGTACACGTCATCACCTAAGCTCTCCAACTCAAGGATGGCCCAGCTTTCTTTTGCCTTTACCTGCACCACAAAGCACCCGTGAGCCGAAGCCCAGCAAGAAAACTCACATGCTCATAAACAGTCATATCATGATATCAAACCATATTTGGCATGCCTAGCAAACATAGCTTTATTCAAGCATGCAAATGACCTCAAACAATGCTGGGGTATCCTGGATAAGGAATCCTGGCCTCCTGATTAGAGGACTATCAAGTCAATCCTAATCAGATGAGTGTCGCAACACTTGAGGTTCCGATAAACCATGCTGAGTGACCGACAAGCGAGTCACTAATTCAAATGGAAGGGTGGTTGTTGGGTAAGCCTCTAGCCTTCAATAGGTTCTGGTAAACCATACTGAGTGACTGACAAGCAAGTCACTAATCCAAATAGAAGGGTGGCTGTTGGGTAAGCCTCTAGCATTCAAGCGCTTATAATGTTCATTGACCTTGAGGTCGGTCCGGCATTAATGCTCTTTGAGTCATTCAATGCAGAAAGTCGATTAGATCTAATCTCTGTTGGCTTGCGTGATACACGCTAAGGCCATTCTGACTAATGAGTCAGTGCAACGTGACCAGTGCCCAGTACCACTGCCGAACCTGACTAATGAGTCACAGCTTCAAAGTTGATACTAACACCTTTGCCAATTCTGACTGATGAGTCAGTGCAACGTGACCAGTGCCCAGTACCACTGCCGAACCTGACTAATGAGTCACAGCTTCACAGTTGATACTAGCACCTTTGCCAAATCTGACTAATTAGTTAGTACCATGCACAGGTAAGCAATGCTATCAATGTGTCTCATATGCCAATTATCCAAGAATAGGGCATTCAGCATGCTTACTAAACAGTTGATAGCATAATTATGATCATGCAAAAACCCAGAGACTCAAGCTCTGACCAATCTCATATTCACCGTTCATGGCATGCCCTAATCACATGTTTCTCGTGCATCACATGCATCACACTTAATCATCCAGCATGCCTCAATAATAACCATATGCAAATGGGCAAGATTTCCAAGCATTCATTATGCTATCAATGTTTACATTTAAACATTCAACATGCATCAATCATAGCCATGCATGTCACACATGGGGTGCAGTTTTCTTACCTTTGGTCCAAGCACAGGTTACCAACAAATGAGCCACAAGCACGATCCCGATTCCAAGCCTTTAGTGTTAACCTAGTCACAACCAAAAATGGTGATCCAATGAGTTCAAGTTCTAAAACCAATCCTTGAACTAAAACTTAGCCTCCAAGACATCAATCCTCACTGATCGAGGTAGTAGGAAAGATCCTGAGGCCTAAAACCATGTTCCCAGGGTCAAAACACCCAAACGGGCTCAAAAGCATGCCTGAGTCGCGGCCCTAGAACCTTGAGCCGCGGCCCCCAGCACAACCAGAGGCAAGCGCCACGGCGCCCAACACCAAGGGCCGCGGCGCCCAGCAAGAGCAAATCAGGGCACCTGCTTCATCGAGCAAAGGCCGAGGCGCCCAAGAACAGGGTCGCGGCCCAACTTCGAGGCAGCCATTTTCCTTCGCTTTTAACCTTCTAAAACCTCCCAAAAACATGTCTAAACATTCCCAAATCATTAAATCAAAGTTCCCAAACTCCCCAATGGTCCAAAACCACCAAAACCCAAGGCTCCAACAAACTAAAAACTCAACGATTCACAAAATCCAATTCAAGCTTAAAAACTTAAAACTTAAACTTGAATTACCTCCGATTGAGTTGTTTCCAACTAAATCCTCCGGTTAATAAGCTTCTAATTCTCCTTAGGATTGCTATGCCTCGATCCTTTCTTGATTCCGAGTCCTAGAACTCAAGATACCTTCGAAAATGCGATCGGGAAACGAAAAGGGAACTTTTAGGGAGAGAACGTACAGAACGTTCTTTTTATTTTCTTAAAAGGTTACTTCAAGCTTAAGTAGCTTCCAATAAAACCTAGTGCTCGGGGTCCCAAAAACACCCCCGGGGATATTATGGTCAAAACTTCCAGAATTTCCCCCTGATCTTACTAGCTCCCAATTTATCACCAAATATTAATTCCCATTACCCAATAACCCGGTAATGCTCTAAATACCCATTGACTTACTCCAAGTCAAGCTTAAGTCCCGTTGTGACTTTCCCACTAGCTTACCTCCTAGGATCGTCTTGTGCTGGGTAGCCCTGGCATAACCAAATAATAACAAAACACCACGCCCATTTCACATATATGCCAAAAATTCCCGAAATGGCCAAAATATGAAAATCACCCAATTAATTACAAATGGGTTCACATGCACATTTAATACACCTAAACATGCATATTATCATTAAATATCATAATAAATCAATTATGGCCCTCCCGACCTCCTAATCAAGGTCCTGAGCCTTATTAGGAAATTTGGGGCATTACAGTGGACCAGTCCTGAAATGGAGAGCTTTGGGGCTGAATGTACATAGTCAGCTGATCTATCGCCACGGTCGAGGAGTGGTACAGGACGGGAAAAGCCTAAATGTATGTTTTTCCCTTAAAGTGGCTAGAAGCTGTACTTTTGTCTTGAAATTTTGTAAACTATCTTTTAACATTATTACTTATGGGATCCCATGTAAAGGAATTTTTTATTATATAAAATGTAGCTTTTGTGGCCAAAATATTTTAACCCTAGTTCAACTACAGTTTCAGTAACACATTTCTAACTAAAAGACTTGATTAGCAAGTCTTGCACCTTTATAAACACACAGTGTAACGGCATTGACTATCCAGGGCATTACAGTCTTGGTCTAAGAACACTATTTGGATACGTATGTCTCGATAGATGAAGTTCTTTGAATGGCTGTGGTGGAGAAAAGCAAGTGCATTTTCTATTCAAATACCAATCCTTAACTTGGTCTCAAATGGCAGTGGTGCTTCTTCACCATTTGTTTTGACGAAACGAGAGAGATTGCCATGAATCGGGAGCTCATACACCAACGTAGGCATCTCTGTCTCAATGCAGTACCCCAAGAGCTTCAAAACATTTTTGTGGTTACTCATCTATGATGCCACTGAAACGTCATTTGCAATCGTTCTCAAATCTTCTTATTTACTTATTGGCAAGAACCTTTTCACCGAAATTTCACAATCTTCTCCATCAATTGATCCTGTATACAACTTGTTGTTCCTACTCTGGTGTATCAGTCTGCTAGAATCGAAGTTGCGCATTGCCTTATTGAGTTGTTGAGAAGAGTATGACCGAAGAGGACGATTAGTTTTTCCATTAAACAAAAGAATGGTTTGCTCTAACACTGCAGCTCCATTCTTCAGAAAGAACTCATTTTCCTGTGTCTTGTTCTTGTTGTTTGTGTAGCATGAAAACATAATGAAAGAAGAAGATTGATTTTGAGGAGATGGACTAATCGAGGGGAGGGGAGACTGGTTGTGGGTGGTCTGGTTTAAATAAACACATCGATTGAGAGACAAAGAGACCATGGTATTGAGACGTTGACATAGATAACCAATCAACAACTTTTCTTCTATATCAAAAACAATTGAAAATAAAAACAAGGAACACATTGATTTAGATATCAACCTTAAGATACAGTGTGCCGCACTCACTTCACCACTATGAAACAAAGACTCATCCACGTTCTAGCCGACCACCTTGCCCAGACCTCTCGAGCAAACCATCACTACCCATCCACGTGCTTAGAGACGCCCATTCACGTTCTCCGTTGTCGTTCCAACCAAGTCCACGCCACTCACCGCAACCACGCCATCATTCGGGCCCTCAGTCAACGACGATGACTTTAGAACTGCGGATCTAGGAGGGTGGTCGGAAATCAGCCCTTAGCTTCAAGCGAGATTTTATTTTTGAAAATTTTAAATTAATGAAACATTATAATTGAAAAAAATGCAATATAAATATGAAAGAGTAAAACTTGGACAGTAAAATTGAAATTTTATAGCAAAAAGTTAGTATTACAAGGGAATTTCCCTAATTTTAATTATACTCACATGAAGATTTGAGTTTAGTCAAAATATTAATCTATAAATCTTTTTTTTTTACTTTTTTCTTGTGGTAATTTATAAATCAATTTTGAATACATTCTCTTTTGCGTATATTTTGAGTGGTATAACTGTAATATCAAGGTCAAATGAAAGAAGCAAAATAACTCTACTGAAACGTTCATATTATATATGTTTATATAATGAAAGCCATATTACGTACATTAAGCATCAAATCAAAGTACATATGTGTATACAGACATTAATTAGCCTTTGAAGCCCTAGCTTTCATAAAAAAGAATATCCTATATATAGCATTGTAATAAAAAATTCGTTCGTCGTAATTCCATCCAATGAGATCTCTACACTATAATTTTGCCCTACCAATGGCGATTTCTCATCGTGAAATTTCAACTGTTCGACGACGTAGTCGGCCCACTTCTGCTAGTCCCTTCTCCACCGCCTCGGTCCACGTGCCTCGAGCTGCTTTCTCTAGGCAACACCACTTGGCTACTGGTTCGTTCCAATTGACGGTTCAGTATGTTATTCCTCACCTCGGCGGATAGCCTCAAAGTGAACCGCTCAGTGTTCTCGCCCGCCCGGAAAAACGAGTAGCCGGTCGATTGAGACCGCCGGAGAAATCGTTGTGTCATTCTTGATCGAAATCCACTTATACGGCTTCTAATTGAATCATCGGACACCGTAGCGGGTACTAACGCCGGAAGTTGTTCTTGAGCTCTTTCTTGAACCGTAGGTTCGACTGCAGCGGCGTTGCTTTGAGATTCCATTTCTGTCTCGTTGGGGAACTCGGGTCGGTGTAGGGGCACGTTGGCTCCGTGTACCAGATCAACTCGGCATAAGGGACAATCGGTGTGCGACTTGAGCCACTTATCAATACAATGGGCGTGGAAAACGTGATTGCAATTGGGGATAAAACGCAGCATTTCATGGTCTTTGAACTCAAACAGACACACGCCGCAATTCAGCTCCTCGCCACGTCCAATCTGGAGCCTCATCGCCTCCGAATACTCAAGGGTCGGGAACGTCTCAAGAACTGCGGCATCGAGCCCTCCGCCTCCGCATCGGCATCCGCAGCAGCAGTAGGCGAAGAACAGCCCCAGAAACATGATGGCTAGTAGTCCAAACATGGCATACGCGATGTTGTAAGCTGTCGGTAAACCCCACGGGTTATACCCATTCGTGTTATTTTGAGGGTTTCCCGGCGACTGAGCTCCATTGTAGGATAACGCCGCCAGCAACAGAAGTAACACGAAAAGAATGGCCTTCATTTCCCGTTTGGATAACCGGAAATTGGAGTTTGTCATCATGGTGTGTAAGGTTGTTAAGTTGGAGAAGGAAATTTAGGTTTTGAGGTGCAAGAAAGCTCAAGAAGAGAAAATAGGAAATGAACAAAGTAGAGAATGGATTGAATTGTGCGAAGCTCTTTCTCGTGAGCTTGACACACTAGTATTTATATTGGTGGTCGAAACAATTGAGAGCTTACAAGAATTAGTTACAACAGATATTAACGAATATTCCCTGACTCTAACTGTTGCTAACAGACTCTACAAGTTCGTTAACAGGTTCTTTGAGAAAGAAAGAAAGAAAAGAAAAGAAAAAGAGGTTTATAATAATGAAATTATAAGAGATTAGTGATAAGAGGATAATGTGTCCAATCAATAAAATTTTGACACCTTATTTAATTTTGACACCTCATATTGTTAGGGAAGTTAATATTTTTTTAATGAAATGAAAATTGAGTGAAGTGTCGGTATTATATTGGTTTGACACATTATGGGACACAATAATTTGACAAAAGATCTTAATTCGAATATGTCGTGGAGGTCATGACATCAACATTTGAAGTCGTGGGGATGGTGACACGTGGACTAACGGGTCTGTGGGGGATTAATTGTTGAGTCCTTACTCAAACTTGGAGGCAAGCTTTGTTAACATGCAAATGCCTTATTCTTTTTTTTTTGTTGTTAATTAATCTTTTAAAAGTAATTTTATTTTGTAAGCTTAATTGTTTTGTTGTTTTGGTTTTGTTTTTCCCTTTTTAGGGTGGATACAATAGAATAGTTTTAAACCTAAAATAGAAGTCATTCTCAGAAGTTCGAATATTTTCTTGCTAGTTTTTTAATAATACTACATAAATAATTTGGAAATGTTAGAAATAATATGTTGCCTCAATGGAAATATAGGGACTCAGAAAAAGAAAAAAAAATGTATTATTATTTTTTTAATGTGGGTGGGACCCACCTGAGTAAAGGAGTCAGGACTCCCTTTTTCCTTTTCTTCTTCTTTCCCCTTCTCTCTCTCTGAAGCCTCTCCTTCTTCTTCTTCTTCTTCTCTCTTTTTCTTTTTCTTTTCTTTCCTTTGTTTTCTCTCCAAACCAACCACGGCAAGGACACCAGACCCAACCACCGCCGACCACCATTTCCGACACGTGCCAGTGCTGCAGCTTCCCAGACCGGCGACGACGGCAATCCCAAAGTTTGGTGACCATCGGAGCAAGGACTCGCCCGTACAACCATTCCAAAGTTTTGCTGTCAAAACTTTGAGGTGACTTTCCGGCGAATTCCGACCACCATTCGGCGAGTGGGTGGCACCATTGGAATCAGCGTCACGAGAGGAACGTTTCCCACTAAGTCATTCCGGTCAACTCGGCATTTTTCTCCGGCGACATTTTGGGTATCTTTGCCCCTTTTGGAAGCATTTTCCGGCGACACCGGAGGTCATTTGGGCAAAGGAGCTGTACTTTCGTGATGTCATCATCGAGAGGATCATTTTGATATATGCCATGCATATATTCATTGACGTTTCCGGTACACCGCTCACTGCCGATATCAACTGCTACTGTACACCGCTTGGGTGAGGTTCCGAAACTTGAAATTTAAATATGGTCATATTATATGTCATTGGACACGATTTTGAATGAGGAATGCAATGATGATAATCGTTTGCTCATTTGGTGCACGTAGGAAAAATGTGATATTAAAATCGGATTAAATCACTCTAGGATAATCGTTAAGCTTAGGAGCGTTGCTTTGGGCTCAGATTGAAAATTCTAAGGAGGTAGGGACTCAACTTGACTATTGGACTTATTTTACTCGTATTGAATTGCATTAAACATATTCCAATTTTGATATTTATAAAATGTTTGAAAAATTGAAAACTTAATCTGCATGTTTTCTTATCTGTTCTGAGGGCACTGAGTGCCAAATATATATATTTTTTACTTATTTATGCAGGCTATGATTTTTGGGTTTTATTCAAATGCAGCTGTTATGCTACCTAATTTTCTAAAATATAAAGGGAATATGTTTATTTCATTTCATGTTTACCTGCATTTGGTTATACCGATGAGAGTCATAGTGATCATGATTTGTGCAATTTATTATTTCATGACCTAGTCTCTGTGTCATCATAGGTAGATCAGGTGTCCAATCACATGTAAGTGTAAAGACCTAGTATCTGTATACAGGAAGTGTTCTGAGCCTCCCCTTGTGGTGGTTATCAGGTCCGGCTACCCGGTTTAGGATGTCGATTTTTCTATGGTGGGTAACGGGAACTAGGGATCTAGTGGACGTTGTGATGTGCACTTATAGCTATGCTCTTATGATTATTTGTGGTTTCTCTCTATTTTGGTTTATACATGATGATGTATGTTTTGTTTTGAAAAGCTAACCAAGCAAGGGTTTTATTAAACTCTTGGGTCCTATGTTAATAGTTGTTTTCCTACTGGGCTTTATAAGCTCAACCCCTATATCTCTCCCATTCCAGGATCCTAGTGACGCGATTGTGGATAAGGTGAATTATTGATGAAGTCAATGTGTTTAGTGCCATAGTCCTATCTTTTGAACATTATATATGTAATTAATTTGGAACATAATGGTGTGTATATCTAAATTAGTTATGTAATAGTTAGGAATGAGGAATGGTGGATGCTAAGTATTATTTTGGGTGTTTATGACTTATTAAATTTAACTGTTTGGTGATTACATAACTGTGGGAATTTTATTGTGTTCTATGTATAATGATAAATGATCATGCTTTTATCACTAATATTTTTATACATAATTATAGGAGCTATTCCATTATTTTAACTTATAATTATAGTACTATTTAATATAAATTAAATGATCATTTATAAAGAATATTTTCCAACAAGGGTCAAAGTTTGACCTTTGACTACCGAAGTTATGGATATTACAAATTTGTCACGGCCTAGGGCTCGGGTCGTGACAGAAAAATGGTATCAAAGCACCTAGTTTAAATACCTCGGAGTGTGTCACCAAATAGATTAAATTTATTTTAAAATAAAGTATTTTGATCTATAAAGGCGTATGTATATAGATAGCATCCATTCCTCACTAACTAGTTAGCTTTTGATTTACTGACCTAAGAAAATGCCTCCGAAAGGAAGGACAATAAGGTGAAGGCCTGCAGATGATGTCCTTGAGGCTGAGGTTCCCTCTCTGCCAGTTGCATTCCCTGTGAACGCCATTCTTGAGGCTTTAAGAGGCATTCCTGCCCAACAGATGGATCCAGCTGCCCGACAGAGCAATCACTTCCAGATCTTCCATCGGATTCAAATGCCTAAGTCTAAAGGTGGAAAGGATTCCATGGTTGCTGAAAGATGGTCGAGGCAGATAAAGAAGAGTTTAAACATTAGGGGAACACCTAAAGAGTATCATGTAAATTTTAATGTGCCCAAGTTGGAAAGGAGAGCACCGGATTGGTAGGAAGCCTTAAGTAGGATGAGATGAACTGAAGGGGTGACTTGAGGAAATTTTGTGAAGGGTTTTCAAGGAACAACATTTTAACCCATCTCATAGGAGGACTTGATTGGGTTATTTGATTACTTGAGATCAATGATAGGTGGATGAGATCACAAAATTACTAGATAATGATGGATGTGATTGAATGAGTTCTACATGAAATTTGTAGAATTATCTTCCTATGCTTATGTCGGTACGGTCGATCAACCTCTTTTTATTGAGCAGTTCCTCCGTCACTTAAACCCTTCAATGTTGGGTCCACTTGCCCCTATGACCTTTGGAAATTTGAATTAGTGTGTGACAGCATCCTTACGGACTGAGGCTCATCAAGAAGGAATTGAAAGAAAGAATCCGGCCCGAGAGAGAGGAAATGATAGGAAAATGAACAAGAAGAACCAAGGGCGATGGTTATCCCAAGGACAACAACTTAGTGGGGGTAGCAATAGTAGTGGATCTTTAGAAAAGACTCGAATTAGGTCGTATCAGTGTTTCAGTTGTGGCTAATAGGGTCATAAGAAGAAAGATTGCCCACAACGACAATAGAGGTTCCAAACATCACATGGAGGACCCATAGGGAGTTATGCTAGGTCTACTCCTTTCACAGGAAAACCTAAGAGTGACCAGTCTCAGACTTCATCTTATGGTTTCACACCCACACCAGGGCAACAATCCCAATATCAACATCAGTTCAAGCCCCAAGGTTCAGGATTCAATCAGGGGTACTCACAGAGTTTCCAAACTCCCATTTCTGCTGGGAGTCAGAGAGGGTTCAATCAAGGAGGAGGTTCTAGTGCAAGCACAAACCACCCTGCTCAAGGAAAAGGGAAAGCAAAGGAAAAAGCCTCTGGCCAAGCCTATACTCTTGGTGGTGATGATGTGCAAGGAGGAACATGTCAAGGAGTTGTGGATGGTATGGCTCTTATCTCACACTCTTGGGCTCATGTATTATTTGATACTGGTGCATCTCATTCCTTTATATCATGAATGTTTGCTAGCATGATGGATTTGAGTTGGGAAACTTTTAGTCCTACATTGCAGTTGAGTGTACCTATGGGAGGACATGGTGAAGTATCAACCATCTTCAAATCGGTTTGTATTGTGTTTGAAGGGCATAATTTATTAGGAAACCTGATGGTGTATGGGACAATTTGATGTGATTCCTGTCATGGATTGGTTGTCTAAGTACCAAGCCATTGTTGATTGCTCTCGCAAAGTGGTGACTCTTTTACCTCCAAGTGGAAATTTCATTGTATATCGAGCCAACATGAATGCAGTAAGGTGGTATCTTATCCTTAAGGCATGTTTAGGTGGGAAAAGAAACTTAGAGTGTTACGGGAGTCTATTCGCAATTGAGGATGAGTCTAGGCCTCTAGACAAGTTTCCTTGGATGTCAGTGGTTAGTGGATTTCCAGATGTGTTTCCTAAGGATTTGCAAGGACTACCACCTGATAGAGAGATCGAGTTTTGCATTGATTTGATTCCCGGGACTCAACTAGTTTCTATTACACCTTATTGCATGGCACCTGCAGAGTTGGCAGAATTGAAAAAGCAATTGGGTGTGCTAATGGATAACGGTACATCAGGAATAGTACTTCTCCATGGGGAGCTCCAGTTTTGTTTGCAAAGAAAGCTGATGGATCCTTGCGACTGTGCATCGATTATCAGAAATTGAATCAGATGACAATTAAGAACAAGTATCATTTGCCAAGGATAGATGAGTTGCTTGATCAGCTCGGAGGTTCAAAGTGTTTTTCCAAGATTGAGTTAAGGTCAGGCTATTATCAATTGACAATTAAGGAAGATGATATTCCTAAAACTGCTTTTAGAACACGTTATGGACACTTTGAGTTTTTGGTGAGGCCATTTAGATTGACGAATGCACTTGCAACATTTATGGACTTTATGAATAGAATCTTTAGAGCCTATTTGGATAAGTTTGTGGTTATTTTATTGATGATATTTTGGTGTATTCCCAGACACCTGAGGACCATGCAGAACATTTAACAATTGTGTTGCAAACCTTGAGGGACCATAAATTATATGCTAAGAAAGAGAAATGTGACTTTTGGATGACCGAGGTCAAATTCTTAGGGCATGTAAAATCTCAAGAAGGCATTACTGTGGATCCTGCAAAGATAGATTCTATCTTGCAGTGGGAAAGACCAAAGAACGTTACTAAGATTCAAAGTTTTCTTGGGTTAGCAGGTTACTATCATCGCTTTGTGAAGAATTTTTCTCAAATTGCTATACCTTTGACAAATCTAACAAGAAAGGATTTAAAGTTCGTGTCGGATGACAGTTGCGAAGAAGCTTTCAAAGAACTTAAGCCAAGATTGACTACGGTGCCTGTTCTCACTGTGCCTAATAGTGATGAGCCATATTTGGTATTCACTTATGCTTCTGGTACTGGTTTAGGAGGAGTTCTCTTGCAAAATGCAAAGGTTGTTGCCTATGCTTCACGCCAATTGAAACCACATGAGAAGAACTACCCTACACATGACTTGGAACTTGCAGCAGTGATTTTTGCCTTGAAAATTTGGAGATGTTACTTATATGGGGCAAATTTTGAATTATATTATGATCATAAGAGTTTAAAGTATCTCTTTACTCAAAGAGACTTGAATTTGAGGCAAAGAAGATGGGTCGAGTACATGGAAGATTATGATTTCACTTTGCAATATCATCCTAGAAAAGCAAATGTGGTCGCTGATGCATTAAGTAGAAAACCTCATAGCACTTTGGCTTGTTTGGCTCTTGAGGATTGGAAAAGAACGATCATTGTGGGTGCTTATGAATTAGAGTACTATGAAGGAAAAGATATTGCTTGTGTTTCAAATGTAGTGGTTACACCAATGCTACTTTAGCAAGTTAAGCAATGTCAGTGGCAAGATGAAAAATTGAGACTTATCTGGAATCGAATCCGAAACGGTGAGTAGTTAGATGGATGGAAAGTAAATGTTGAAGGATTCTTATACCATAAGGGAAGATTGGTCATTGCAAATATCCCTGATCTTAGAGAATCTGTTATGATCGAGGCCCATATGTCTAAGTTTACTGTACATCCTGGAAGTACAAAGATGCACCAAGACTTGAAAAGACAATTTTGGTGGGAAGGTATGAAGAGAGATATGGCTAGCTTCGTAGCTAGGTGTATGGTTTGTCAGCAGGATAAGGCTAAGCACCAAACCTTCAGGGTTGCTTCAACCTTTACCTATACCAGAATGGAAGTGGGATAAGATCACGATGGACTTTGTGACAAGATTGCCATTAACACCATTAAAGCAGACACTATTCAGGTGATTGTCGATCGTTTGACCAAATCTGCTCATTTCATTCCAATTAGGGAGGATTATAAGGTTTCTAGACTAGCTCGACTTTATCTGGGTAAAATACTTCGACTACATGGGTTGCCTTCCAGCATTGTTTCTGATAGAGATCCTCGATTTAAATCAAGGTTTTGGCGAGCATTAAAAAAAAACTTTAGGAACTTAACTTAACTTGAGCACCGCCCACTACCCTCAGACAGATGGATAGTCTGAGAGGACTATCCAAACTTTGGAGGACATGTTTTGTTCTTGTATTTTAGATTTTTGGGGGTAGCTGGAGAGAACACTTGTCATTGGTGGAATTCACTTGTAATAATATCTACCAGACCAATATAGGCATGGCTCCTTATGAGGCCTTATATGGGAGACCATGCAGATTACATTTGTATTAGGCAGAACCAAATTAGCATGTCACAATTGGATCACAGATTGCTAGTACTACTGAGAAGATCAAAGTATTTTTCCAAGAGAGACTTAAGGTTGTTCAAAGTCGTCAGAAGAGTCATGCCGATCTCCACCGGTGAGAAGTTGAGTTTGAGGTTGGTGACTATGTCTTCTTGAAAGTTACTCCCATGCATGGTGTGACGAGATTTGGAGTGAAGGGTAAGCTAGCCCCAAGGTATATTGGATCTTTCGAAGTTATCGAGAGGGTTGGGGAGGTCGCTTACCGATTGAACTTACCAGCGCGGTTGGGGCATGTTCACAATGTGTTCCATGTGTCGATGCTGAGGAAGTATACTCCAGACCCATCACACATCATTGGGTATGAAGCTATTCCTCTTCAAGAGAACGTGACATATGAAGAACAACCTATCAGAATCTTGGCGAGGGAGTTAAAGGTGCTAAGGAATAGGGAAATTCCCGTAGTCAAGGTCTTATGGTGGAACCATAGAGAAGACGGGGCTACTTGGGAGTTAGAGTTGGAGTTGTATGAGAAGTATCCTCATTTGTTTAATTTTCAGCTTAAGGTTGTACTTTGAAAATTTCGAGACAAAATTTCTTTAAGGAATGAAGAATGTAGGGACTCAGAAAAAGAAAAAGAAAAAGAAAAAGGTATTATTTTTTTAATGTGGGTGGGACCCACCTGAGTAAAGGAGTCAGTACTCCCTTTTTCCTTTTCTTCTTCTTTCCCCTTCTCTCTCCCCGAAGCCTCTCCTTCTTCTTCTTCTCTCTTTTTCTTTTTCTTTTCTTTCCTTTGTTTTCTCTCCAAACCAGCCACGGCAAGGACACCAGACCCAACTACCTCCGGCCACAATTTTTGACACGCGCCAGTGCTACAGCTTCCCAGACCAGCGACAATGGCAACCCCAAAGTTTGGTGACCATCGGAGCAAGGACTCGCCTGTACGGCCACTCCGAAGTTTTTCCGTCAAAACTTTGAGGTGACTTTCCGGCGAACTTCGACCACTATTCGGCGAGTGGGTGTGTAACGCCTTGGTTACCCCAGAACAGTTATGGTGAACCAGAAATTTGACTCGCTACCCGAGTCCTTTGGTTAAAAACTTGCTTCTAGGTGTTATTAACAAGCTAAGGTGGAAAACCAATCAAAAGGAAATGATATATTTTATTTAATACATAAAACTATTCATGGGCCCATCAAAACATTTACAAGTTATTTAAAACTCAAAATGGTCATTACTGTTTCAAATTTACAAACCCGCTGACCTAAGCGGCAAAAATAGGGTAAACCCCTAGTTCCTCTGAGAACTCCTTGGTCGTGGTGGTCAAGCGGCCGCATATGTACACATCACCACCTAAGCTCTCCACTCAAGGCTGGGTGAGCTTTTCTTTCCCTTTACCTACACCACATAGCACCCATGAGCCAAGGCCCAGCAAGAAAACACAATATAACATGAATAAAATATCAGCAATGATCGTAATAATCATTCAGGACTTTCAGTCCAAAGTAGAGAAGTGACAATTGTAAAAGTCACTAAGGTGGGTACATCTTCCTTTAGCCATGTGACGATAGGGTCACCGGGGCTTAACAGATAAGTGAACCTTTCACTAGCTTAAACAAGTTAGGTGCATGATGACTAGTCACCAACATAACCTACCTCATGACCATAGAGTCATAACCATGGAACACGGTTCCCTAGCCATGTGACAAGCAGTCACCTAGGCCTTAGGCCCTGGATCTGAGTAACTAGTTGTTGATGGTGAAATCTCGTCAACGAAATTAGATCGGAAAACTCAAAGGTAAGTCAGGTGATGTTTATATAAGAACTGAGAATAAACTTTAAGGAAAAGTAAACACAAATAAATGATGGAGCAAGTCTTGGTATATTTCTCAATAGCCTCTGCTTACAATGAATTTTCCAACCCCTCATTCTGAGGGGTCAAGCTCCTTTTATAGTTGGGCTCTAATGGCCCCTTATACATGGTGGTCCCTTGGGACAAAATAGTACATAAGTACACTGTCAGGGTAATAGCACATGTGGTAGTGGTATAGGAAGAGTGGTGGAGCAGAAGATCATAGTGTCAGCCTGGTACATAGTCAGAGGCATGCATATAGTGCCTCCACTCTCTGTACAAATCCGTACCTCCACTACCTGTGTGATACAGGTGTCAGGGTCATGCTTCTGTCCTCCTCATGGTTGTACGTCATGCACCCGATGGTTATTCTCGCCTCTCCAAGGCATGTATCTGCTCAAGGCTATTCCACGTCCTACTAAGTGTAAGGAAGCTAGTGTGTTGACATGAACGATATACTCAGTCATCTATTCCACTATTGGCTCTATACCTAATAGTTATTGGGTCTCTCCTATTGCTCTTCATCTCATGTGACTCATAGGAAGAGTGGTGCCCCGTTGGTGGCACTTACCTCAAGAAGAGAGGTAAGGCCTCTTCAACGGGGCCTGCTGCGTGTGTGATGAAGCATGACGCCTACAAATGGGATGAGGGTCTCATCTTGTGAAACCATCACTCTGCAGCCCCCACACTACGAGGCCCCTGGTATATGGCCGAAGGGTGTTTAGTGGAGGATAGGTCTCTTGAGGCCTTTGACGTGGCCGGTGCGCAAGGCGAGGCACACGAGGCCACTAGGTATGCGTGGCCCTTGGCTCCTTTGACTTGTGCCCCCATTCGCATGGCCACCTGATGCTGCGGGCGTGGCTGCGCGAGGCCGAGGGCCTGCTGGGGTGCAAGGCCACCTGGTGTGCAGGCATGGCTGCATGAGGCCGAGGGCCTGCTGGGGCGCGAAGCCACCTGGTGTGCGGGCGTGGCTGCACGAGGCCGTGGGCCTGCTGGGGCGCGAGGCCACCTGGTGTGCGGGCATGGGTACGTGAGGCCGAGGGCCTGTTGGGGCGCGAGGCCGCCTGGTGTGCGAGCGTGGCTGCGCGAGGCCGTGGTGCGGGGCCTTGGTGGCGCGCGAGGTCGTGGTGCGGGGGCACGCGAGGCCGTGTCGTGCATGGGCGCGAGATGGGTCCCTAAAACAGTTGGTGCGATATGCCCGTAGCATATCGGGCATACCCACAAGGCGTTTATGGGAGCCTATCACGCGCTTTTGGCCTTTTTATAACTGTTGAATTTCGAGCATCCACATTTATCATGTGACAATCTTCTGTATTCAAAAAGGGCCTACAGGCTCGAGTCCAATTGCATGATTAAGTGGCCTTTATCCCTCTGTTCTAATCAGGGGCTAGAGATTTATTATATGGTGGATTTTTGGCATCCACACTAGTCCTAGACTAGCCAAGCGCTTATATGTTTCATCGACCTTAGGGCCGGTCCAGCATTAATGCCTTAGAGTCATTCAACACTGATATCAATTAGATATAATCTTCATTTGGCCCTGCGTTTAGGACGCTTATGCCGTTTCTGACTCTTAGGTCAGTGATACGCGACTAGTGCCGTCCCTGACTAAATAGTGCCATACACAAGTAAACAACATCCACTAGCATTTAATATGCAATCACTGTCCACATTTATCAACCAACATGCCTCAACAACAATCATGCATGTCATATACACTGGGTGCAATTTTCTTACCTCCGGTTCGAGCGAGAAATAAAACAAGAACGACTCCTGAGAACAATCGACCTCTTGATCCCTTAGTGGTTACCTAATCACAACCAATTATAACCTCCATTAATGAAAATCCACAATGAGAGGGTTTTAACCTAAACTCCACACTCGGGACCTCGAAACATGCCCACACGGTGAGTAGATTCGATCCCGGGCCTTAAGGATTGAAACCTCGAGCCAAAAACCCTTAAAAACACTCAAAATGGGATTCTGGAGGAATAGAGTAGCGCTACAACGCTGCTCAATAGCGCCGCAGCGCTATACTCAGAACCCCCAAACAGCCCACAGAAAACCTATGTAGTGCTATAGCGCCCTCTAATGGGCGCTGTAGCGCTACCCCCAGACTGATCCTCCCCTGAAACCTCCTTCTTCGAATTCTTCAATTCTAACTCAATTCCATTGCTTCTAAATCCCATTTTTGATGCCAAATGAACCCAAAAACCATCCTTACATACCCCAAGCATCACAACCATAAGAACCCTAGCCAAAACTCCCAACAAAACCAATCATTCAACCTAGAAATCCCAAATGAAAATCAGAACTAAAACAGAGCAAAGCAGGGATTTTAATGGCTAGAAACTTACCTCAAGCTCAGATTATGATGTTCTTCAATAGTGGAACACACTCCCAAACTCCCAAGGCGTACTTCCCAAGCTTGAATCCTCAAGAATGGCTCAAAAATCACAAAGAAAACTGAAGGAGAAAAGGTACGGGAAAGCTCTTGAACTATACTCTGTTTTCTCTTCTTTCTACAGCCTTAATGGCTTATATCTATCCTAGGGGTGAAAAGACCAAAATACCCCTAGGTCAATTAAGGGTTTCTAAAGGCTCCCAAGGGCAAAATTGGTATTTCCCACCTATCTCGTTAATCATAATTAACGCTCTCCAATTCCCTCTATTCTCGATAATCTCAAACATCAATAACTCATATCCCGTTACCCTTTAATTCTCAGCAACACTCTAATCATTAAAATCACTCCGAGACTTATCCTGAACCCCGAACTTAAACCTGTTATGACTAGACCGCTAATTAATATTCCAAGATCGTCTCATGCAAAATAGCTGGAACAAACCCACATTATAATGTGGTCTCAACAATATGTCACCGACATGCATACAAATATACAATTACGCCATCAACGGGCCAAATTACCAAAACACCCCTGTAATTGAAATATGGACCCACATGCATGCATTTAACATCATATTATAATATAATTCACATAAACATGCATATTATTATTTAATGGCATAATTAAACAATTATGGCCCTCCCGGCCTACTAATCCAGCTATTAAACCGCATTAGGGATTCCGGGGCATTACAGGGTGGCACTATTGGAATCAGCATCGCGAGAGGAACGTCGCCCACTAAGTCATTCCGGTCAACTCGCCATTTTTCTCCGGCGAGATTTTGGGTATCTTTGCCCCTTTGGAAGCATTTTACGGTGACACCAGAGGTCATTTGGGCGAAGGAGCTATACTTTCGTGATGTACTCATCGAGAGGATCATTTTGATATATGCCATGCATATATTCGTTGACGTTTCTGGTACACCGCTCACTGCCGCAACCAACTCCTACTGTGCACCGCTTGGGTGAGGTTCCGAAACTTGAAATTTAAATATGGTCATATTATATGTCATTGGACACGATTTTGAATGAGGAATGCCATGATGATAATCGTTTGCTCATTTGGTGCACGTAGGAAAAATGTGATATTAAAATCAGATTAAATCACTATAGGATCATCGTTAAGCTTAGGAGCGTCGCTTTGGGCTCGGATTGAAAATTCTAAGGAGGTAGGGACTCAACTTGACTATTGGACTTATTTTACTCGTATTGAATTGCATTAAACATATTCCAATTTTGATATTTATAAAATGTTTGAAAAATTGAAAACTTAATCTGCATGTTTTCTTATCTGTTCTGAGGGCACTGAGTGCCAAAATTTTTTTTTTACTTATATATGCAGGTTATGATTTTTGGGATTTATTCAAATGCAGCTGTTATGCTGCCCAATTTTCTAAAATATAAAGGGAATATGTTTATTTCTTTTCATGTTTACCTGCATTTGGTTATACCGATGAGAGTCATAGTGATCATGATTTATGAATGCTATTGTTTCACAACCTAGTCTCTGTGTCATCATAGGTAGATCAGGTGTCCACTCACCTGTAGGTGTAAAGACCTAGTATCTGTATACAGGAAGTGTTCTGAGCCTCCCCTTGTGGTGGTTATCAGGTCCGGCTACCCGGTTTAGGATGTCGATTTTTCTATGGTGGGTAACGGGAACTAGGGATCTAGTGGACAGTGTGATGTGCACTTGTAGCTATGCTCTTATGATTATTTGTGGTTTCTCTCTATTTTGGTTTATAATGATGATGTATGTTTTGTTTTGAAAAGCTAACCATGCAGGGGTTTTATTAAACTTTTGGGTCTTATGTTAATAGTTGTTTTCCTACTGGGCTTTATAAGCTCACCCCCTGTATCTCTCCCATTCCAGGATCCTAGTGACACAATTGTGGATAAGGTGAATTATTGATGAAGCCAATGTGTTTAGTGCCATAGTCCTATCATTTGAACATTATATATGTATTTAATTTGGAACCTAATGGTCTGTATATCTAAATTAGCTATGTAGTAGTTAGGAATGAGGAATTTTGGATGCTAAGTATTATTTTTGGTGTTTATGACTTATTAAATTTAACTGTTTGGTGATTACATAACTGTGGGAATATTATTGTTCTATGTATAATGATAAATGATCATGATTTTATCACTAATATTTTTATACATAATTATAGTAGTTATTCCATTATTTTAACTTATAATTATAATACTATTTAATATAAATTAAATGATCATTTATAAAGACTATTTTCCAACAAGGGTCAAAGTTTGACCTTTGACCACCCAAGTTATGGATATTACAAATCTGCAACGGCCTAGGGCTCGGGCCGTGACAGGAAATATATGAACTATTATAACTCTAAAAAAATAGTACAAATAAATAAAGATTGATTAAATAAGATTACAATTCTATGACTGAAATTACAAATAAAATAAGAGAAGAAGTAGAAGAATAGAATAGAGAAATACAACTCTAAACAAAAGATACAAATAAAGTAATAGTGTTTGAAACAAAAGAAATAAAAAGATTAGAACTCTAAACAAGAAATACCAGTAAATAAGAAAAGAAGAATTGGATGAAAAACAATAGTAGAAAAGAAATAACAAGAACAAAATGTAAGAACACTTTCACTCACACCACCAAAGTGAAGAGTACTGGGATCACCAACTTGAACAAGATTTACAACCTTTGTCCAAAATCTTATTTTCCCCTAACTCAAGCACTAAGGGAAATCTCACAATTTGGAAATATCTCTATGGAATAATCAAGCCTCTAGGTATTTTCTATCCAAGTGCTCTAGTGGGTAGAAAATGTTGTGTCTTACAAGTGAGCAATAGGCTCCTATTTATAGAGTTTTGAGATACCCTTTGAATTTCAAATTCCACCAACCCCCATGGCTGTTACAAATGACTAATTGGATGTTTATGGAATTAAAAATGAGATTTGGGAGTTATTTGAGTTGTCAGAGTCAATCAAGAAAATTGGAAAAACTGAAAAATGGCTACCCGCTCTCCTGGTCGTGGCAAGGGCACTTCTGCCCACGACAGTGGCCCTCTGTCAGTGTGGCCGCGACCACCAATTCCCTTACCGCAACCTCGGGCCTTTTCAGCACACAATTTTTGTGCATTTTTTCCCAACGATTTCAAACAACTCTTAATTTATTTTGTAACCCCCGAACACATTATTAGGGTTAAAACCAAGTCTCCAACAACCATTTCACTTATGGCTTTGAGAAATTCAAATCAAAATTGTGTAACAACAAATCTACACAATAATAGGCAATATTTGGGAGTTACAAATTTGTTACTGAATTTGTAATTCTCAAATATGTTACACATTTGCACTATCCAAATGTTTTAACTCTCATTTGTATGTTACAACATGTGACACTCTTTGTCACATTTATTTAATCTAAAACACTATATTATAGAGTAATATAACATTCCCCCACTAGATTAAATAGTTATCTATTGTAACACTTATTTAATCATTCAACATTATATTTTAAAATATAACATATCCCCCACTTGATTAAATTATAACTCTATCTTATAGATGTCATTGCATTAGTGCATAAAATAAAGTTTTCTTCAACTTAAACTTTACTATAGTGTAATTATCACAAAATTTGTTGAAAATTTGGTTGAACTAGGCATTGAACCATATTTCCATGATAACAAATCGGTGATAAAAAACACATTTGCCATGTTCAATTGAGACATCTATGTCTCACTTTGCACCGTTAATGGCCATGTGCACTTTCCATTCTTGGACGCTCTTGAGAATACTCCCAACTCTCATGAGAGGCGGCACCACCCCTAGGTCCATACAGGTTGAACTCTTACAGTATTTTGTTACCAAAATTACTTGTCTTCACAAGATTGAATTCTATTAAAATAACCCTCAATTTGGTAACTCGTAAGTACTCAACATCTCAGATAGGATTATTTTTAGTACAACTAATATTCACTTAATTGACTTGTTGTTACCTATTGAACCTAACACTAGTGTTAATATAGGTTACCATCAATCGTTAATCTCTTTAGGGAGATTAACTCCCATCCCTCGAGATGATGTAGCCACTAAATCTCTCGTTAGTGGCTTAGTGAAAGTGTAACGCCCCAACTCCAGGGACCGCTACAGTGCACATTGCAAACAGTGCTAAACTCGCTAATCGAGTCATTTGGCCATAAACGTGTAACTAAGTACGATTAGCGGTTTAGGGGTTAAAAACTTTGGTTAAGATATAACGTTTCACTAGAACGTTTACTGTATACATTGGGATCCCAAAAATATAATTTCAGAGTTTATCACAAGAAAGTGTTTACAACAGGCCGTTCTAAGCGGCAAAACAGGGTTCAGCCCTAGTTCCACTTTCAAACCTCGCCCAAGTATTGGTCGAGCAGCTGCATATGTACACGTCATCACCTAAGCTCTCCAACTCAAGGATGGCCCAGCTTTCTTTTGCCTTTACCTGCACCACAAAGCACCCGTGAGCCGAAGCCCAGCAAGAAAACTCATATGCTCATAAACAGTCATATCTTGATATCAAATCATATCTGGCATGCCTAGCATTTATAGCTCTAATCAGCATGCAAATGAATTCAACAGATGCTGGGATATCCAGGATAAGAAATCCTGGCCTTCTGATTGGAGGACTATCAAGTCGATCCTAATCAGATGAGTGACTGCCAAACAAGTCACTAACCAAATGGAAGAGTGGCTGCTAGGTTAGCCACTAGCCTTCAAGCGCTTATGATATTCATCAAATGAGCGTCGCAACACTTGAGGTTCTGATAAACCACGCTGAGTGACCGACAAGCGAGTCACTACTTCCAAATGGAAGGGTGGCTGTTGGGTAAGCCTCTAGCCTTCAATAGGTTCTGGTAACCATACTGAGTGACTGCCATGCAAGTCGCTGATTCAAATGGAAGGGTGGTTGTTGGGTAAGGCTCTAACCTTCAATAGGTTCTGGTAAACCATACTGAGTGACTGACAAGCACGTCACTAATTCAAATGGGAGAGTGGCTGCTGAGTAAGCCACTAGCCTCCAAGCGCTTATTTCATTCATCGACCCTCGGGGTCGGTCTGGCATTAATGCTCTTTGAGTCATTCAATGCTGATAGTCAAATAGACCTCATCTTTGATGGCTTACGTGATACACGCTAAGACCATTCTGACTAATGAGTCAGTACAACGTGACTAGTGCCCAGTACCACTGCCGAACCTGACTAATGAGTCACAGCTTCACAGTTGATACTAACACCTTTGCCAATTCTGACTAATTAGTCAGTACCATGCACGAGTAAGCAATGCTATCAATGTGTATCGTATGCCAATTATCCAAGAACAGGGCATTCAACATGCTTACTAAACAGTTGCTAGCATAATTATGATCATGCACAAACTCAGAGACTCAAGCTCTGACCAATCTCATATTCATCATTCATGGCATGTCCTAATCACATGTTTCTCGTGCATCACATGCATCACACTTAATCATCCAGCATGCCTCGACAATAATCATATACAAATGGGCAAGATTGCCAAGCATTCATTATGCTATCAATGTTTACATTTAAACATTCAACATGCATCAATCATAACCATGCATGTCACACATGGGGTGCAGTTTTCTTACCTTAGGTCCAAGCACAGGTTACCAACAAATGAGCCACAAGCACAATCCTGATCCAAGCCTCTAGTGTTAACCTAGTCACAACCACAAATGGTGATCCAATGAGTTCAAGTTCTAAAACCAACCCTTGAACTAAAGCTTAGCCTCCAAGACATCAATCCTCACTAAACCGGTAGTAGGAATGATCCCGAGGCCTAAAACCATGTTCCCGGGGTCAAAACACCCAAACAGGCTCAAAGGCCTGCCTGAGCCGCGGCCCTGGCACCCTGAGCCGCGGCCCCCAGCACCATCAGAAGCAAGCGCCGCGGCGCCCAACACCAAGGGCCGCGGCGCCTAGCAAGGCAAAACTGGGGCACCTGCTTCATCGAGCAAGGGCCGCGGCCCAACTTCGGGGCAGCCATTTTTCCTTCGTTTTAACCTTTTAAAACCTCCCAAAAACATGTCTAAACATTCCCAAATCATCAAATCAAAGTTCCCAAACTCCCCAATGGTCCAAAACCCGAGGTTCAAACAACCTAAAAACTCAACGATTCACAAAGTCCAATTCAAGCTTAAAAACTTTTAAAAACTTAAAACTTAAACTTGAATTACCTCCGATTGAGTTGTTTCCAACTAAATCCTCCGGCTAATAAGCTTCTAATTCTCCTTAGGATTGCTATGCCTCGATCCTCGCTCGATTCCGAGTCCTAGAACTCAAGATACCTTCGAAAATGTGATCGGGAACGAAAAGGGAACTTTAGGGAGAGAGAACGTACATAACGTTCTTTTTATTTCCTTAAAAGGTTACTTCAAGCTTAAGTAGCTTCCAATAAAACCTAATGCTCGGGGTCCCGAAAACACCCCCGGGGACATTATAGTCAAAACTTCCAGAATTTCCCCCTGGTCTTACTAACTCTCAATTTATCACCAAATGTTAATTCCCATTACCCAATAACCCGGTAATGCTCTAAATACCCCTTGACTTACTCCAAGTCAAGCTTAAATCCCGTTGTGACTTTCCCACTAGCTTACCTCCTAGGATCGTCTTGTGCTGGGTAACCCTGGCATAACCAGATAATAACAAATCCCGTTGGCATTTCACATATATGCCAAAAATGCCCGAAATGGCCAAAATATAAAAATCACCCAATTAATCACAAATGGGTTCACATGCATATTTAATACACCTAAACATGCATATTATCATTAAATAGCATAATAAAGCAATTATGGCCCTCCCGGCCTCCTAATCAAGGTCCTAAACCTTATTAGGAAATTTGGGGCATTACAGAAAGGATCTGCTATGTTTTCACTTGTTCTCACATACGATATTGAGATGACTCCTCTTTAAATCAATCCCCTTACATATGCATGTCTAGACTTCCCATTATACACCCTGTTGTATGCTCTAGCCAATGTTGCTTGGCTATCACAATGTATCGATATAGTGGATACATTCTCTTTGATTAGGGGTATCACCATCAAAATATCCCTTAACCATTCGGCTTGTTTGCCGATAGCAACTAGAGCTATGAACTCTGCTTCCATAATGGAATGAGATATACATGTTTGTTTCTTGGAACCCCAAGAAATTTCACCCCCACAAAGTGTAAATACCCAACCAGTGGTGGACAAATTTTCCCCAAGATTGGATATCCAGCTTGCATCTGTATATCCTTCTAAGATTGAAAGAAATTTGGAGTAGTGAAGGCTTAGTCATTTGGTTTTCTTGAGATAACCTAGGACTCTCCCAATAGCCTTCCAATGATCCACACTTGGATTACTTGTAAACCTACTAAGTTTACTTACCACAAATGATATATTAGGTCTAGTAAATTGGGCGGCGTACATAAGACTCTCGATAGCACTTGCGTACTCCAATTGAGCCACCGCTCTACCTTCATTCTTCTCTAGTTTTACACTATGGTCAAATAGAGTATTGGCATCTTTAACCTTGAGATGGTTAAATTTTTTCAGTACTTTCTCAATATACTAGTGGGCTTGCCCCAAAGCAAAACCCCCACTATATTTTTCACTTTGATACCAAGTATGGTATCAACTTCTACAAGATCTTTCATCTTGAAGGTTGATGATAGAAACTTCTTTGTTTCTTCTATTCCTTTCAGGCTATCACTTAGAATAAGCATGTCATCCACATATAGGCAAATAATTATCACATATCCCTTATAAGTTTTGGAATACAAAAACTTGTCTCCATTGTTATGCTTAAACTCATTAGACATGATGGCTTGATCAAATTTCTCATACCATTTCTTAGGAGCTTATTTCAATCCATATAAGGATTTTACAAATCTACACACTTTATGTTCATATCTTGGTAGGACAAACCCTTCGGGTTGTTCCATATAGACCTCCTCATTGAGGTCACCATTAAGGAATGTTGTCTTGACATCCATTTGATGAACATACAAGTTGTGTATAGAATCCAAAGAGAACAAAATTCTTATAGAAGTTGTTCTTGCAATAGGCGCATAGGTATCAAAATAATCAATACCCTCTTTTTGCCTAAACCCCTTAGCTACTAATCTAGCTTTAAAGGTATGGATAGTGCCACCAGTGTGGTATTTCCTCCTAAATACCCACTTACACCAAATTGGATTAGACCCCGGTGGGAGGTCTACCAATTCCCAAGTGTTGTTGGAAAGAATGGAATCCATCTCATCATTGATGGCTTCTTTCCAAAATGCACTATCTCAAGATTGCATGGCTTCTCTATAAGTCTTAGGATCATCCTCAACGAGAAGTACAATAGGAATTTTCTTAATGACTTCCTCTCTATAATTCATTGAGAATCTATCTCATCCAATCCTAGACTTTTCTTCTTTCTAGCCCTTTGACTTCTTCTAAGTTCAATGGGTTGCTCTACATTCCCTAGAGAATTCTCCTCTTGAGAATCATTTTTGGATGTAGATGCTTGAGAATCGTTCTCATATAACAAATTCTCATTTAGAGATGTTGAAGCTTGAGAATTGTTGTCACATAACATGTTCTCAAAGAATTCAACTTCTCTATATTCAATCACAACATTAGACTCTAAGTCTAATAGTGTATAAGCTTTACTATTGTTGGCATAACCAACAAAAACACACTTTATGACTCTTGAACCTAACTTTGTTCTATTAGGTTCGTTTTTCTTGTAATATGCAAGACACCCCCACACTTTGAAGTACCATATATTGGGTTTTCTTCATTTCCATAACTCATATGGAGATATCTCATTTTTCTTCAATGGTATTTAATTAAGAATGTGACAAACGATTAACAACGCTTCACACCATAAGTTGAAGTTCAACTTAGAAAACACCAACATAGAATTTTATCATCTCTAGATAAGTCCTATTTTTTCCTTTCAGCAACACCATTGTGTTGTGGTGTATAAGGTGCGGTGCATTCATGAATTATGTCATTTTCTTCACAAAATACATTGAATTCATTAGAGAGTACTCTCATCCTCTATCACTTCTTGGCACCTAAATCTTTTTATTGAGTTGATTTTCAACTTCTAATTTATATACTTTAAAAGTATCAAAAGTTTCATCTTTATGCTTTAAAATAAATACATAGGTATATCTACTAAAATCATCTATAAAAGTAAGAAAATACATTTTGCCACCTCTAGTTAAAACACCTTTTAATTCAGAAAGATCACTATGGATTAAATCTAGTAAATTAGATGATCTTTCTACACTAGGAAATAGTTTCTTAATCATTTTTGTCGTAACACGTGTTTTACATTTTCCATAGTTGTTAATATTGCATGCAATCATACCACATTTTACTACTCTTTTCATAGTTGGAAAATCTATATGAGATAGTCTAAGATGCCACAAAAATAAAGAATCATACTCAACAATATAGGTGGAATTAGCATCTTTATTGATAACATTGAAAGTTACATCATTGATTCACAACTTAACCATACCCTCACAAGAGTACCCATTTCCCAAAAATACATTGGTTTGGTAAGAATAAGTTTACCAGACTAAAAAATGACTTTAATGTCGGGCTTGCCAAGCAAATCACCACTTACCAAGTTTCTCCTTATTTCGGGAACATAAAGCACATTCGCTAATGTGACTTTCTTGCCGGAGGTGAAAAAGACTTCAATGGTACATTTGCCAAGTACCTTGGATTTGCCCTTATTGCCCATTTGAATCTCATGGTTTCCCTTTGACTCTTCAAAGGTCTTGAAAAATGATTTGTCATAGGTGACATGGGAGGTGGCACATGTGTCATACCACCATCCCTTAACCTTGCCTTGGACCGCATTCACCTCACTAAGGGTAGCAACTATATTCTCTTCTTGAGTTGCACTCACCTTAGGTCCTTATTGGTCTTTTCTATGCCTACACTCTCTAGCATAGTGACCATTTTTCCCACACACAAAGCAAGGACCTTTCTCACCCTTAAACTTGTTTGGATTGGTTTTTGGACCTAAAGATGTCTCATTACCCTTCTTGCCTTTCCCTTTACTTTTGGGACGTTTTGGTTGTGACACCGCATTTGCTTTGGAAGTGTCTCCATTAGACCCCTCCACATGTTTGTCTCTACATATCGATTCGTCATCGATTCAAATATGCTTTTGGATTTCCTCCAAAGAATAATCCTCATTTTTATGAAGGATTCTTTTCCTATAGCTTGTAATGCCCCGGATTCCCTATGATGGTTAATGGCTGGATTAGTAGGCCGGGAGGGCCATAACTGTCTAATTATGCCATTGAATGTGTTTATGCATGTTTATGAGGATTATATTATAATATGATGTTAAATGCATGTATGTGGGTCCACATTTGTTTACAGGGGTGTTTTGGTAATTTGGCCCGTTGAGGGTATAATTGTATATTTGTATGTGCGTTAATGATATATTGTGAGACCACATTATAATGTGGATTGGTTCGAGTATTTCGACATGAGACGATCTTTAAACATGATTTAACGGTTTGGTCATAACAGGTTTGAGATCGGGGCTCGGGGTGAGTCTCGGGGTGATATTTATGGTTATGGCGTTACCGGGGATTTTAGGGTAACGGGATATGAATTATTGGTATTTTAGGATATTGAGATTAGCGGGAATTGGGAAGCGTTAATTATGATTAACGAAATAGGCGGAAAGTACCAATTTTACCCCTAGAGTAGCTTGGAAGGCTTTAGATGACACAAGGGCAATTTGGTCATTTTAGGGGTGGATATATGAGACTTTTATTACTGTAGAAGGTGGTAGAATAAACAGAACAAAAATAGGGGTTTGCTTCTTCCTTTCCCGTACATCAACTTCTTCACTTCTCCTTTGAGGGTTTTGAGTTCTTGGTGGAGATTCAAGCTAGGGAAACTTAAGGGCTGGATTGGAGACTTGATTTAGCTTGTGAGGGAGGTCCAAAACCTGTTCCAAGGTGAGCTTTAGCCACTGGTTTTTATACATGCTCTGTTTTGATTATTAGTTTCAGCCTTAGAGTTTTGATGTGGGAAGTGTGAATCAAAGGGGGGTTTTAGTGTTAGTTTGATTGGGGTTTGATGTGAGTGAGCTAAGGGTGTTGTTTGGGGGTTTAATTGTGGGTTAGGAAGAGGTTTTATGAAGGTTTGAAGAACTGATTTGAGAGGGAATCGCACAAGGGAAAACTGGTTCGTTAAGGGCGTTCTTGTTGGTCTGGGCTGGGCGCCGCGGCGCAGCAGGGGTGCGCCGCGACCCTTGGCGTTTGGCAGGCAGGGAGCCCTCTCTGTTTGAGGGCGCGCCGCGGCGCAGCAGGGGAGGGCCGCGGCCCTTAAGGCCAATTTTGCCAAAATGTGGTTTTTAGCTTGGGGATTCAAACCATAGGCCTCGGGGTTAGACCTAGTACCCGGTTGGGTAGTATTTGATGTCTCGGGGGCTGGGATTTGGTTTGGGAACCCTCAGTTATCACTTTTATTGATAAATTCTATAATTTGGTTATGACCAGGTGACCGTCAAGGAATTTAAAGGTTGATCGTTCTCAGGGGTCGTTCGTATTATAATTCTCACTCGAACCAGAGGTAAGAAAATAATGTATGAATACAGTTGCACCCTGTATAGGTATATGGCGTGCATGGTTTGATATTGGAGCATGTTGGTTGGTATATGTGGACGTGGATTGCATATTAAATATTGATATACGTTGATTACCTGTTTAAGACACTGACTAGTCAGGGACCGACTCTAAAGTCGAGAATCATGCATTGAATGGCTCTATGGCATTAATGCTAGACCGACTCTAGAGTCGAAGATCTTATAAGCGCTTGCCTGGTCTACGACCAGATGACTATAGCCAAGGTATATGACCCCGGTGACCGTTTGTCACGTGGCTAAGGGACGTTGTCCATAGTTTCGACTCTAGAGTCGTGAGGAAGGTTATGTTGGTGACCAATCACCATGCACCTGTCCTGAACAAAATTATGAAAATATCACTTATCAGTTAAGCCCTGGTGACCCTATCGTCACATGGCTAGAGGGAGCGATGCTCATTATTGTGACTTTTGGCTATTGTCACCTATTTGTTGGACTGATAGTCCTGAATGGTTATTATGATCGTTGTTGATATTATATCATGTTTTATTATGTTTTCTTGCTGGGCCTTGGCTCATGGGTGCTATGTGGTGCAGGTAAAGGGAAGGAAAAGCTTAACCAACCCTGAGTGGAGAGCTTGGGCAATGTGGTGTACATACAGGGCCGCTTGACCGCCACGGTCAAGGTGTTCTCAGAGGGACTAGGGGTTTACCCTACTTTTGCCGCTTAGGCTGGCGGTGATTGTAAATTTTGAGACAGTAGCGATTCTTTTGTATTACGAACTACTTGTAAACATTTTAAAAAGCTCATGAGCAGTTTATATACTTAATGAAATGTACCCTTTCCTTTTTATTGGTTTTTCACCTTAAAATGTTAATAGTACCTAGATCACGTTTTTAACCAAAGGACTCGGGTAGCGAGTCAAATTTCTGGTTCACTGTTCACCGTAACTGTTCTGGGGTAACCAGGGCGTTACATAGCTCCTCCAAGTTGGTGATAATTTTTCCATTATAGCACCAACTTGAAAAGCCTCGGGAAGCTCAATCTTTAGCATTTTCAATTTGTTAACAATTATTTGTAACTCATATATTTCAGGAAGAATAGGTTTATCACCAAAAAATTTGAAATCAATCTATTGAGAAATCAAAAATCTTTTTGGTATCATCCTCTTCTGCCATGAACTTTGTCTCAAGTGCATCCCAAATCCCATTTTACGACTTGCTCTCGATGTAGAGGTCATAGAGCCTATCGGATAGGGCATTGAGGATATGACCCCTACAAAGGAGATTGTCCTCCTCCCTCTTTCTTCTTTTCTCCACCACTTCGGGAGTGTCCTAGTCGGATGGCGTTGGCAGAGGTTCAAGTGTGGACTCTAGGATGTAGGCGATCTTGAGAGTGGTCAAGAAAAACCTCACCTTGTCTTGCCACCTAGTGAAATTGGATCCATCAAACCTATCCAATCTCACTAGGTATTGGTTCATGATTTTGATAGTCTCACCTTCCATTGAAACAAAGAAAGGGGTAAGCTTTTGAATGTTAGAAATGATATGTTGCCACAATGGAAATATATGAACTATTACATATCTAGAAAAAATAGTACAAATAAATAAAGATTGATTAAGTATGCTTACAATTCTATGACTGAAATTACAAATAAAATAAGAGAAGAAGTAGAAGAATAGAATAGAGAAATACAACTCTAAACAAATAGTGTTTGAAACAAAAGAAATAAAAAGATTACAACTCTAAACAAGAAATACAAGTAAATAAGAAAAGAAGAATAAGATGAAAAACAAAAGTAGAAAAGAAATAACAAGAACAAAAAGTAAGAACACTCTTACTCACACCACCAAAGAAAAGAGCAATGGGGATCACCAACTTGAACAAGGTTTGCAACCTTTGTCCAAAAGTTTATTTCCCCCTAACTCAAGCTCTAAGGGAACTCTCACAATTTGGAAATAGCTCTCTGGAATAATCAAGTCTCTAGGTGTTTTCTAGCCAAGTGCTCTAGTGGATAGAAAATGGTGTGTCTTACAAGTGAGCAATAGGCTCCTATTTATAGAGTTTTGAGATACCCTTTGAATTTCAAATTCTACCAACCCCCGCGGCTGTTACCAATGATTAATTGGATGTTTATGGAATTGAAAATGAGATTTAGCAGTTATTTGAGTTGTTAGAGTCATTCAAGAAAATTGGAAAAACTGAAAAAATATTGCCAGCTCTTGTTTAATGCCTAAATCATAACAACCACTAAACGGTGGTTGTAGTATATATCGGGCGGTCGATCCACAAAGAGGTAACCTAAAACCAAAAGATTAGTAGAAAATAACACAAAAAGTTAGTAACATAAAATAAAAAATGGAAATGAAAAGAGATTTGAGATTTTGGTATTGTCTTTTTGATGAAGTGATAAAATGAGATAAGTAAAATAAAAGTAAGGGTAATCAAGAGTTTGAGAAACAAAAAGGTTTCAAGAATCATCCATATGCTTGTTTAGTTACTTGGTTTCTTGATTTACAAAAATGCACAAGTAAATAGTTCACATCCCAACATTTACATGGAAAATCTAACATTAAAGTCCATATTCTTTTCTAACAAAAGTCCATTTGAGTTATAAAGTTATTTACTTTAAAAGCACAATGTTAATCTTATGAAAAATCTAAATTTGACAAAATACCCAAAGGCAATAATGCAATAGAAGATTAGACATAAAATTATGTATCAATATTACTTTTACTAATTAGAAGCATATAGAAAGAGCATGACTAATCCTATATACTATTAGTTTTGTGATGTTGTAAATAGTTGAATTAAATATTTAGAAAAATATTAGTTTACAACTAAGTTATCTTCTCACAAAATATCAATTTATTAAACAAAGAAAAATTGTCATAGAATCAAAGGAGTGGCAAAATACATAATAATAATAATAATTGTTGACCATCGAATTGGCCAACGACACAGAGTCAAATATACGAAAAAATATGGAACGACGCTTGAAAAGATAATCTAATGGAAAGGGAAAAAACACCAAGGAATTATAGTGGTTCGGCCACAATGATTGGTAACAACCTACGTCCACTCAGTGTATTGTTATTATTGAACTTCAAAGTTGTGATCAAATAACTAGGGTTCTTTGAGTTTCATAAACCTTGGAAGGATTACAATAGAACGATGAACAATCACTATAGCTCTTTCTCTCAATATTCAGCAAAAAAGCTCATGAATCAAAAGTCCATTCCTTGAGTTATTTCATGCATATTTATAAGCTCATGTATCAAGGATAATTATGAAGAAATATTCAAATGCAGTTAATATTAGATTACAACTTAAGAAGGAAATAAATCAGGCTTCACGATCAGCCTGGTCGTATCAAAAATTAACACTGATGATGAGGTGTGCTTCTGGTCGATAGTCGAACAACACATTTGCCCTTCAATTCTGCCACATGTCAATCCACGTGCGAGAAATCTTTGCCACATCATCAATAGCCATTTTTTGATAAACAATAATAATAATAATAACACAATCAATTCAATTTCCAAACCAAGAGAAAAAAATATTAATTATGAACTATTTGTTTATATTATTATTTAATTTCTTCACCTACAAGAATTCAAAACAAAAATATATTTCTTCACTTATTCATTTTTAAATCACTTTTAGTTTTTTGGCAAGAAGCAAAACGCTAGAAAAAGAATAACAATGTTAACGGGTTGATCGTGCCTTATAAATGAATCATTCACTAGTATATATAAATACATCATCCTAATTAATTTCTAATGAATATGGGTAGGGCGGATCGAGCTAAAATTGGTCCTTGGTCAATATTTTGTGAAATTTCAAAATTTTATCTAGAAGGGTGGGTATAGACCACATTAATTTCACAAGCAATTTATATCTAATATCTACATGTGTATGGCTTATATATATTGTCTAGATTCTATTTCTAGTTGTAGTATTAATTACTAATTATTATTGTTGTATATTAATTGATATATACTTACCGCAACGGCACTACTACCCTCTATTCTATAAATATATATATATGTATATATATATATAAATATAGGACACTGTTTAAGTTAGAGCTCTCATTTTGCCCCCATTTTTTTAGCCATTGATTTTGTATCTTATGGCTGTGATTTGTTTGGTTATAATCGAGTTGATGCATTTAATTTTTGTGTATTTTACTGTAAATCTACGTATATCATTTACAAGCATTATTTTTTAAATGACATAACCCTCTTTTCTTATTCTCTCTTCATCCCGCACCCTCGTCTTCTTCGGCCCACCCTCGACATCACCGACTGCCATGAGTGACTGGTCCTCGTTCAACACTGCACTACACCTTTCCTTCTACTTGAAGAGATTAAAGAACTTACTCAATATTTTATTCAAATAATTTCATATGCTAAAGAATGACAGTAGGAATTAAATGCCAAATGTTACTCAATGTGCTTCCAGTTCTCAAATATTTGGCAAACAAACCGACAAGTGTTAGTGTTATAATTTGGTTGTAAGGTACCACTGCCATTTAAAACCACTGCATTATCATTTATAGACAACTCCTATCCTAAGATTTAACTCGGTAACTCATGAAAAGTATGGTATCTTTGCTAACTACTTTGCCTCAATAACTTGAATTGTTTTCTTAATTTATCCATATTCTAAACTCAATTAATTATTGTAGTAAATATTTACTAGAAGAACGCAAGGAATTTAAAGCAAAGCTACAATGATGATAGTACTTTGTTTTTCAAACTAAAGACTAGCGGGTGTCATTCCATGGAACTTAAGTAATGGTATACTTGGATTTCGTAATTCCATTATATAGGCATCGTTGTCTATACTTCTTCTCCTTTTATTATAATTGAATATTGTGTAAGGGAGTGGGAGGCAATGAAACAATTGCAAAAAGTATCAGCAACCACAGATGATGATGACGAACAATTGCAGACGATGAATCAAATACTTTAGTTGATGAGCCACTACCTGTCGCAAGCCATGTGTAACTCCCCACGCCACTATGGTTGCTTCCTAAAATGACGACTGACCCTACAAACCAACACGAGTCTCTTCAACTATGTAGTCTCATACCTACACAATCTTAGAATCATCACACTTGAGCTTCCCCAGGCGGTGTGATATTGCACAACTTTTACTCGGTCTTTCCCCCTACGAATCACAGGATTCTGACTATCACTTGAACCTTGACCTAGCCAGAAGTGTGGCCGACGGGGACGTCAGACCCCTAAGGGAAGGTGATTGTAATAGTCAGAATCCCGTGATCCGCAAGGGGAAAGACCAGGTAAAAGATGTGCAATCCCACATTGCCTGGGGAAGGTTAAGTGTGATGATTCTAAGACTGTGTAGGTATGGGACTACACCGTTGAAGATAACTTAAATGGATTGATGGGTGCTACCTATGCCAACAAGATGAATCTTCTTTTTGGTAGCCCATCCCTTGAGAACTCCAAAGTTAAGCGTGCTTGACCTGGAGTAGTCTCATGATGGGTGACCTCCTAGGAAGTTTTCCCAGGAAGCGTGCGAGTAAGGATAAAGCACGCTGGAAAGACTCATGTTTGTTTGCAGGGCTAGTCGTCATTCCAAGAAGCAGTCATAGTGACGTGGGGAGTTACAAATAGTATCAGAGCCTTGACCCAGCGGGAAGTGTGGCAGACGAGGACGTCGGACCCCAAAGGGGGGGAGGGTGATTGTGACAGTCAAAATCCCGTGATCCATAGGGGGAAAGACCGGGTAAAAGTTGTGCATTCCCACACCGCCTGGGGAAGCTCAAGTGTGATGATTCTAAGATTGTGTAGGTATGGGACTACATAATTAAAGATAACTTAAATAGATTGATGGGTACTACCTATGCCAACAAGATGCATCTTCTTTTCAGTAGTCCATCACTTGAGAACTCCAAAGTTTTTTCCAGGAAGCGTGCGAGTGAGGACAAAGTACGTTGGAAAGACTCGTGTTGGTTTGTAGGGCCAGTCGTCTCATCTCAGATGATGAGGGTTGATTGGTCTTGCTAGGTTTAGGGAAAGAAGAAAGTACCAAACATAATTTAGGACTTGAAGTAAAATAAAATAACATTAAAACAACTAATAACCAGCTCCATAACTCATTTTAACCTCATATGTACCTATTAAGTTAAATAATGGAGTTACAAGCCTTTCTCCTTAAATATATCCTTTAAATTAATAAGAATTAATTACAAATTCCTCTAATCTCCTAAATCTTTTCAGAAAAAAAAGGAGCATGTCCTAGTCCCCATATTATCCTAAAAGAAAAAAAGGAAATTGTCAATTTCATATTATCCCCAGCTTGCTGTAATTAGGTGAAGATTTTCCCTTTTCAACTCCAAAATTTGTGAACCTCACTAATAACCAATTCACCTTATAAAGTCTAAAAAATGGGGAGTTATTAACCAAAATATGGAAAAGAGTTTAGAATAAGTTGGAGAATAAATTATTGATCAATAGGATAAAGAATTAAAATAGTTATCAGCATTTAAAAAAGGAAATAACATAATATTTTCATGTACATTTGTATTATATGTTTTACTATTCTTTGTTATTAAAATAGATATCATAATGTCATAATAAAACATCCAATTCTTCAATAAGTTAATTGGGAATTTCATTTAACCAAATTAAAACAAAATCATTAAAAAAAAGTGAATAGTGATCTTATTATCATAAAATTAATTTTTTTGAAGAGAAAAAAAGAATCAGTAAAATTAGAGATCCTACTGATTGCAAGAACCAAATTCTACTTAAAAAATATATGCAATTCACCATTAATTTTGTATATTTCTCATTCCAAACACGAGGCAGGTTCTAATAGTATATCCTTTATGTAACATAAATGAAGCACACGACAAATTGCTTTATTTATCAATATATTATTAAATACTCTTTATATTAAAGGCTTAGCATAACGAAATTTCAAGTCACAAATTATTCATAACAAACATAATTGGTTGTTGTGCTCAAAGTTAAGTTATGTTGTGTTTGTTATACTTTTTTTATAGGTGTATATTAGAAGTTGCTACATATTTTTTGAATACTCTAGAATATGCTAGACATTTGTTGAATATTTTACTCTAGAATTTTCTAGATATTTGTAGAACAAGATTACTCTAGAATTCTTATAAGCATTTCTAGAAAACTTAAGTCTAGAACTTTCTAGTTATGTTTAAGAAACAAGTAAATTTGTATGGTTAATATTCCTTCTAGTAAAAGAAGGATCTAGAACAAGTAATTCTAGCCACAAATGTAAAGTGGGGCTAGCCACTATAATTACCCTATCATGGATAGCAAATGATATAACTAAGAAACTACAAATCATCAATAAAATTCTACTACTTTCTACTATCCTCTACTCTCTAAAACATAAACCTTGCTCCTCCAAACCCAAATTTCTTCACTTGTCCACTCAACAACATTAATTATAATATTACAACACATCATTACTCTAGCCACTACTACTACTCATCAAATATTCTAAATTACAACAAATCATCACTATTTTCTTTATCCCAAATTCACAAACCATCAGTGGTGCCAGAGCCAGGTCGATTCAAACACTGGGCGTAATACTTTTCGCACATCATGACAACCGATTCCAATCACTCTTCTCTACCTCTTCCAATTTTCTATGGAGAAAACTATGATTTTTGGTCCATCAAAATGAGGACCTATTTTCGGTCACAAAATCTATGGAAAATTATTGATGTAGGATTTACTATTCCAGAAAACACTTCATCTCTCTCGGAAAATCAAAAGAAGGCCCTGGAGGAGAATCAACAAAAAGATTCTCAAGCGTTATTCAACTTGCAACAAGCTATGGCAGAGGATATATGTCCACGGATTATGGGCGCATCAACTGTGAAAGAAGCACGGGACACGTTGTAGGAGGAGTTCCAAGGAACAGTCAAGGTACGCACTGTTAAACTAAGGAAGCTCAAAAGAGATTTTGAAAATCTTAAAATGAAGGATAATGAGACTGCAAAAGATTACTATTCTAGAATAAAAGAAATAGTAAATAAAATAGGAGCCTATGGAGAAATAATTTCTGACAAGAAAATAGTAGAAAAAATATTAATTTCTTGTACAGAAAAATATGATGCAATAATCTCTGTGATAGAAGAAACAAAAGATTTAGATACTCTATCACCAACTGAATTAATGGGCTCTCTCGAAGCATACGAAAGTAGGCGAGAAAGACATAATAAAAAATCGACAGAAAATGCCTTTCAGTCTAAAATTAATCTACGGTCTCAAAAATCTAAAGCTGATGGGAGAAAATCACTAGAAAATTTTAAAAGCAAGAGTTATCAAGAAAAACAAAAAGAAAATAACGACAAGTATTTTCCATGTGGCATTTGTAAAAGAAAAATTCACTTGGAGAAAGACTGTTGGTTTAATGGAAAATTTCACTGCCAAAATTATAAAAAATTTGGCCACACTGAAAAAACTTGTTGTTTTAAGAAATCTCATTGTTGACGCGGTTCTTCGCCAACTGATAATTATACGAATAAATAGGATGGATTAGTGCTAATTGGTGAACCGTAATATGAAAATAGTTTAATTCTAGACTTGAGAAATTAATAATATTGGAAGATGATCACTCCTTTCTTTTTAGGTGGTTCGAAGGTTAAAATCCCTCTAGTCCACCAGTCAATATTATTGATATCTCTCGGTCAATCCTTACAAAGTACTTCTTTACAAAAAATACGCCAACCCCTTGCAATGCCCAGGGTCTTGGTATTTATAGGGAGAGGATACCTGGGTTGGCAAGGGGGTCATCCCGTGACCTCTTTACCCTTCACGTCATCTCTGTGACACTGATGATTAATTCCTAGAACCTGACAGTGAAGTGTGGTCTAATCAATAGGTAAGGAGGGATAATGGGACGCATGGCCCAAACCAGGCGTGGGATGTCTGAATACGCACGTTTATACTGCATGTTCGAGAATTCAGGAATGGAATAGACACGTGATGTCTGATATATGCATGTTTACCTTGCATGGTTGTCTTTACAAGGATTCAGGTGTTAAATCTATGCTGCATCACGAGCTTGATGTAGCGCCAGCTCGTGATATCCATACCGCTGACCCGCTGCCTTCGAGGAAACTGCTAACTCTTTAATCAACTCGGGCTGGACAGGTGGAAACCCGTAACAACAGCTCCGGGTGGACGATTTACATGTGGCGAATCGAATTAGGCCCTTTTTCAGCTCGCCAATAGCTCACGGATATTTAGGGCGTACACCCATCAAGCTAATTTTTTAGAAGAGAAAAATGATGAAAATAATCTCTTTTATGTCTGCCAAGCTGCATCAGAAGGAAAAGATACTTGGTATCCACACAGTGGTTGCAGTAACCACATGACAAAAAATGAAAGCATCTTTTGTAGTCTTGACAAATCCAAGACTAAAGTCAAAATTGGTAATGGTGACTTCATGGAAGCAGTTGGCAAAGGCAACATTGTCATTGACACTAAAAAAGGCAAGAGAAACATCAATGATGTACTCTTGGTACCCAACATCGATCAGAACCTACTCAGTGTAGGACAAATGATTGAAAAAGGGTACTCTTTGCATTTTGAAGGAGATTCTTGCACAATCTATGACAAGCAAGACAAATCCTTTGAAATTGCAAAAATAAAAATGAAAGAAAACAGATGCTTTCCTTTACAATGGAGATATGCAAGCAATGTCGCAATGCAAGCGCAAGCAGATGAATCGTGGCAATGGCATAGAAGGTTCCAACATTTCAATTTCCATGGGCTAAAGATCCTTCAGCAGAAGAATATGATGCGAGACCTCCCAGCAATCAAGGAGCTCAACACTGTCTGCGAAGGGTGCATGCTCGGAACGCAACATCGACAACCTTTTCCATCTAGTAAAGCTTGGAGAGCCAAAGAGCCACTAGAGTTCCACACAGACGTTTTCGGGCCTATGCGTACTCCATCAAATGATCAAAACAGGTACTTCATTCTCTTTATCAATGACTTTACTAGAATGACATGGGTTTATTTTTTGCGACAAAAATCGCAAGTTTTCGATATTTTCAAGAAATTCAAAACTCGTGTCGAAAAGCAAAGTGGTCACAACATAAAGACAATAAGAAGTGATAGAGGCAAAGAATACACTTCTAACGAGTTCAACAAGTTCTGCGAAGAAGAAGGCATGGAGCATAAACTCAAAGTTGGATACACACCAGAACAAAACGGCGTGTCTGAAAGAAAAAACAGAACTGTTATGGAGACAGAAAGAGCTATGCTCATGGAGAAGGGTCTTCCAAAAAGATTTTGGGCAGAGGCAGTAAGCACTGCAGTCTACTTTCTCAATAGATGTCCAACCAAAGCTGTGCAAGATAAGACACCGATTGAAGCTTGGAGTGGACGAAAGCCATCAGCAAAGCATCTCAAAGTATTCGGCTGCATATGCTACTCACATATTCCAAAAGAGAAAAGAGGCAAGCTATATGAGAAGATTTAGAAAGGAATTTTCTTAGGCTATAGTACTCAATCAAAAGGCTATTGAGTCTATAGCTTAGGAACGAAGAAACTCATAATCAGTCGAGACGTACAATTCGACGATGATGCGACATACAATTGGGAGACAGAAGAATTTGAAAGAAAGACTGTCAACATCCTCTACTGTCGAGACAAGAACAAAACGATGTTCCAACTCAACCAACCACGGAGGAGCCGACACAAGTCATAGAATCCCCGCCAAACTCACCACCACTGCGAACGAGATCTTTAGCAGAGATCTACGAGACATGCAACTTAACGCTTATGGAGCCAGAAAGCTTCGAAGCAGCTCAACAACAAGAAGTATGGAGAAAATCCATTAATGAAGAAATAAATATGATTGAGAAGAATGAAACATGGGAGCTTGTAGATCTTCCATAAGACAAAGACATTATAGGAGTCAAGTGGGTTTATGAGACAAAGCTCAACCCATATGGCTCGATTCAAAAGCATAAAGCAAGGTTAGTCACTAAAGGATACTCACAAAAACATGGAGTAGACTACAATGAGACATTTGCTCCAGTTGCATGACTGGACATAATAAGGGCCTTAATTTCTCTAGCTGCACAAAAGAAATGGCAGATTTTCCAACTAGACGTGAAGTCAGCATTTCTCAACGGATATCTCGAAGAAGAAATATATGTAGAGCAACCTCAAGGGTTTGTGGTGTAAGGACAAGAAGACAAATTTCTCAGATTAAAAAAGGCTTTATACGGCCTGAAGCAAGCTCCGCGAGCCTGGTATAGCAGGATTGATAGCTACTACACTGAACAAGGATTCAGGAGGAGCAAAAGTGAGCCAACACTCTACATCAAGACTCAAGGTACGAGTGACACACTTGTTGTCTCTCTATATGTTGATGATCTAATCTATACAGGAAACAATAAGGAGATGATTAAGAAATTCAAATAAGACATGAGGAAGAGTTTCGGGATGACTGATTTGGGCTTAATGCAATACTTTCTCGGGATTGAAATAACTTAAAAAGAAGATGGAATTCATTGCACAAAAGAAGTATACAGAGAGACTATTGAAGAAGTTCAAAATGGAAGGATGTAAGACAGTATCAACTCCACTAGACAACAACAGAGCTCTCAAGAAAGAGGACGACTCACCAAAAGCAGATGAATCGAAGTTTCGAAGTTTAATTGGCAGCTTACTCTATCTGGAAGCTACAAGACCAGACATTATGTGTAACGCCCCGATTTCCCGAGACGTTACTTAGGGAGTCCATTTAAAAATAATAAACAATAAATACTTTAAGACACTAAGAGAACATATGTATTTAAAATTTAAGCAGCAATGAGATCTCATTATTTAAAAATAAAAATGTTGGACGCTAGGTTTAATAACAAAACATAAGGAAAATAACCATTCAAGTCTGAAAAATTTAAAAACATAACATTTATTTCTAAAAACATAAAATAACTGGAGCCCAGCCTCTAACATGTTTCGTCCATGCCTCGAGCCCGCACCACTCACTGCTTTGCTTTGCCTTTACCTGCACACAGAGTACCCGTGAGCTAACGCCCAGTAAGAAGAGCTATGTAGGACATAACTCCCCAAACCAGAAAACATAAACTTTCAACTAAACATAAATAAACATCATAAGCACAATAATCATCGTGTGATATATAAACACCATATCACACTAACATAATGTGAGTTACACTCACACACATAAATACTAACAAGTCATGTTGATCGGACATGAAATGTAATCTGCCTTGCCTGCGCTGTACTCACACTCGGCATTCCCACGGTGGCTACTAGTCTAGCCTGCGCTGTACTCACACTCGGCCGTTCCCTCGAGACATCGTTGCCCTGCCTGCGCTGTACTCACACTCGGCAGTTCCGTGGTGGCATCCTATTATCATGAGTTATACACACCCAAGATAATTCCTGCAAGTGCTATACTCACACAAGCAGCTAAAATCTAGTAGCACGCCTACTCTATCCTCTTAGCATGTCTACTAACTAAAATCTCTAGCACTATCCTCATGCTAGTCAACCTAATGCAACAATTCAGGTCACAAATATAATTACATAACTAACAAATAAGAAAACAAGGTTGTACGCATAACGTACACCCTATGCGCAGATGTCCACTCTTCTTACCTTACACAGTGCGTTTTCCGCTGACGTGTCTCGAACCACTCGCTGCGTCACCTCGATGACCACTAGCTCCTAGACGTCCAATTACACAGCGAAAATTTAGGAAAAAAATAAAATAGGCGTTAAGGTTTTGTTTCGAAACCTTAATTATCGAAATAACTTAACTATGCCATTTTAACATGCATGACACGTAAATTAAAACAATTTTCCACAAAAGGTCCAAACCATCATGTCACATACACAAACAATGATGTTTCTAACATATCGCATGAATTCATATAATTACTTTTTATGTGAAATTACCAAAATACCCTTTAATATCATAATTACATTAAAGACTCAATAATTTTATAAAAATTATCATATGACAACAAAATTTAATAAATAACTTTTCCAGAACCCTAAATAATCAGCAAATTCTCATATACGACCAGAAAAATAATTTTTAACATTTATAAATTATTTTTCCTCAATTTCTCAAATAAAACCCAAATAATATAAATAAATACACAACCAAGCCCAAAAATCAAACTAACATACAGAACTGTTTAAAATTCCAAAATAAACTTATAAAAATTATTTTAGAATTTTCTGGGCAAAATAACTAATTTTCTTAATTAATTTATAGAGAAACTAATTAATTAAAGAAAAATTAATAACTGATTAAAAATAGAATCTAACTATACAGATCGGTTTCTACACCCTACAGTAACACACAAAAATTATCTAAGGTTCAGAACAGTAGCATTAATATTTTTTTATATTTAAAATATAACATAAGCCAAATAAATCATGAAAATTTCATAAATGATACAAATTCGAAATAAAATTACAGAGAGCCTTAGAATCTCATTTTAAACATATACAAAAATTCTCAGAATTTTCAGAATACTTTAAATAATTTTCCACATTTATTTTCTTAAATCACACATTTAAAAGTAAATAATTGAAGAAAATTATCAAATACGATCAAAACTTAAATCTAAACGTACAAAGTCATTCTAAAACATACAGATATCATTGAAACATAAAATCATATTTTTCTGAACAATAAAAATATTTTTCATAATTAATCTTTATTTAAACTTCAATAAATCATAATAATTCAAAGAAAAATCAGAAAAATATGAAACCAGTTGGAAAATGCTCTAAAATTAATGTACTAATTTTTAAGATTGAAAAACCAAAAAAAACACCTCAATAAACACCCAGATCGGGTTCGCCGGAAATATCGCCGGTTTTGTCTTCTTCTCCGGCGACGGCGACTCTATGGCTGACTTTTGCTGCTTTCCAATCCTTCTCTTGCTTGGAAAATGATCCCCTTATGTCCAGAACTTCAAATCAATAGACCCCAGCCCAAAAAGATGTCCGTAACCCCTTGTTCCGAAGTCTTCTTCTCCAAGTCCGGTGTACCGCCAAAAATGGAGCTCAAAATTAGTTTTTCTTGCTCTAGACCATTTCAGCCCATTTCTTCACGTCAAAACCGATTATTGGAGTCCCCTAAGCTTGTTTATCACCACCCACACACACCATACACTCTTGAACACACTTAAATCCAAAATTATCCAAGAATATGCATTTTCTTGGATAAAAATGGTGAATCACAATCCGAGGCTTTATAAATGTATTTCTCACACTCAAAATGTTTATTTCCTCCCCTAGAATGATTCTACAATGCTCTTTACTGCCCAGATTTTTCCCAAGTGCAAGAACTCAAAAATTTCTTCTCTTTAAAAAAAACGATAAGAACACTCTCTCTCTTCAATCCTTTGATTCCCTCAATATTCCCACGATTTCTTCATCAGATTATCATGGTAACACGTTTTGAAAATAGGTTTTAAAAAAAATAAATTAGCGTTTGAAGTGGTAAAATCCTCTTTTCAAGGAATTTATTTATTTATTTTCTTTAAAAAAAAATAAAATAAATTGACTAAGTTCCACAACTGATATTATCAGTTAAATTTCAAAAATTTAATCAATTTTATGAATATTTAATCATGTTAAAACAGAAGAAATAAAGTCTCTAAAATGCCCCTTGAACCAATCCCAAACTTGAGGGTATTATGGTCTTTTCACAAATTCTAATATTTAATATTATGGTAAATCAAAAATTACACATAATAAGATAAAATAATTTCAAGCATATTATTATTACTATTATGCTCATAATAGTAATAATAATTACTATTATAATTTTTAAATAAATAAAATAACTTAACCCGAGCCATTATTTATTCACTTGACATTATTCTCATGTTGTGATTCCACAAAAACTCAAACATGAGAAACCATGAATTTTATTTCCATTGGAAGTCATACATATCCAATAATCCATCAAAGGAAAAGAAAAAAAAAAAATGACAAGGATGCACACAATGGGAAAATTACGAAATTGCCCTTCCGGGAAAACGGATATTACATTATGTATGCAGTCAATCTCCCATAAAGATTCATGCACGATCCAAGTCAAGTTCACTACGAAGCAACCAAGAGAGTCCTTAGATACTTGCAAGGGACAAAGAATTACGAAATATGGTATGGAGTCACGCAAGATACAAAACTCATTGGCTACACAGACAGTGACTGGGCAGGATCAGTTGACGACATGAAAAGTACGTCAGGATATGCTTTCACAATTGGATCAGGGATATTTTCCTGGGCATCAAAGAAACAAGCGACAGTTGTGCAATTGTCAGCTAAAGCAGAGTATATTGCTGCAACAATGACTACAATGTTGGGCATTGTGCTCTGAAATCATATGTAGTAGACATTATTTTATGAAATAAATAAATAAATTGAATTCGTTATGCATATATTTTATGGACTATATCATTCTGTGATAATATTATGTAAATATCATAAAAAATTCCTAAGTTCATATATGTGATCTCAAACACGTATTGGTACGGGAGGATTGTGTTTGAGATAAATGAATTTGAATAGTTCGCAATAAAATAAAGTAATGGAATCTTTAGATTAATTACTGCAAGTACGATCCATTAGTATAATGAATACATGTGATCTAGATATGAATCACTAGTGTGGTAGGACACTTTAGTGGAGGTGCTTTATATATTAGAGAATATATAGAACTGGACAAAATATGTTTATTAATACTTAGTTAAATATAGTTTCGAAGTATTAATTAAATATATCAACTGATGGTCATATACAAATAGATCTTAATCCTGATCTTACTATGAACTCCTGTTTATGTTATATGAGTTCTTTGATTCACTCTTTAGGGTCTGTCAGAATGATTAGGCTAGAAACTTTTGTTTTGGGAACTCATTAATGTAGATGGCTGGGGACATAGTATACATATATGGAATCTATGCCTTCTCGCAAGAGATTGAATAATGGTTCTCTTAAGGGTTGACTTTTGGGACTGAAAGGTTATTGAGCTCAAATTCATAATTTAGTTATGAATTAACCTTAACTAGTAAGGTCAATGGTACTTAAGGAAATAAGAGATAATTAAAAGGGTAAAACGGTAATTTTATTCCCGATTAATTATGAACCATTATTAGAGGGTCAATTTGTATGCAATGATTATATCAATGGACGCTTTATAATTATAAAGTACTCAGTAAATGAAATGTCTATAATTACAAGAGTGCAGTCTCATATTTATAGTGGAATAATCATGAGATTAATAAATTAAGATTATTTAATTAAAGAGTTTAATTAATAATCTCAAATTTATTGCAGCTTGGAATTATAGGTCCATAGGTCCCCATAGCGGCTCTATCAACACTATTTAAGGTAAGAGTTTATATGAAGGGAAAAATAATTTAAAGACATATTTAAGAAGAAATTTGTTCTTCGGGCCAAATATGTAATTATATGATAATAGTGATTAATTAATTAATTACAAATTAGTTGTAGTTAACAAAATTAATTAATATTTAATTATTGTATAATTTTCAAAATTATATTGAATAATTAAATTAATTTCAAATTTTAATTAAATAATTATAATTTTAGAAATTATGATCAATTAAATATTTATTTTCGAAAATATTGGATTTAATTAATTAAATATCTTTATTTAAGTGGGAGATAATAATCTAATAAGTTCGAATTGGATTTGAATTTAAAAGATTAATATTTATTCAAATAATTAATTATATTTGATAATTAGTTAAAAATATATTTAATTTAAATTTGAATTCAAATTTGAACTAGTTATTAGTTTAAAATATATTTAATTTGAATTTGAATTCAAAGTAGTTTGAATAAATAATTAAATAAAAACTGAAAAAACCAACATCCCTAAAAATAGGGGTGGTACACGTGCACACACAGTCCATGGACAGTGTGTGGCATGTAATGCTATTTTTCAGGGATAGGATTTTCAATTTTATTTATTTAATTAATTAATAAATAAATAATTCAAAAAAATCAGTTTTTGGATATTTTCATTAATAAAATAATTAATTAATTAAAAAGTAAATTGTAAGTTCTAAGTTGGTTACAAATTTATTTTTAAAATTTGAATATTTTCTTTTAAGTATGACTAATAAGAAAATATATAGATAACTCGGAAAACTTAGTCTATTCGCTTTGTGAAAAATAGAATGATATTTTTCTCTCCTTGAAAAATAAAGAACCAATTCTTAGGCCTATTCTCTTGATCTCATGTGTTGAGTACATCAAGCAGAATCACATATAAACTATCCTTCATTTTCTAAGTGCCTACACACTTCTTGAGGTGTAGAGAACGTTGTGGAAGATCTTGGTGTGAGTACCTGGGAGCAACTTGGATAGGAAGATCGTTCTAATAACGAAAAGATAGCAAGGACACTTGATAGGCTTCAAGAGGTATGGTTTTCTATTCTTAACTTGCTTATGATTAATGTATGTATATTAATGGATCCGCATATTTAAAGGAAGTTTCAATATGTTATAAAATTTTTGTTGTACACTGGGCCAACCCCACCACCATTCCATTGCGGTCATTAATCTTTGCATACATTAATTACTGTGTGGACATAATGTGCATTCTTATGTTATTGTAATATATGTGAATGGATGGATGTATGTATGATTATAGTTTATTCTTAAGGGTCGTTAATTATATGGTGTTTTGGGTTTAGGAAATGTTCTTAAAATTCTAGATGAAAAATGTAAGCCATTTTGGGCCATAGGAATTTTTTGTAATTTTAATTTTCTGCGTAAAATTATTTGAAAAATTATGTAAGGCCCGAGCCCCGGGTTCCGAGCCCTGAAGCCCGAGCCTATGCTCAGCCGTTCCCAGCACCTACAGCAGCCAGCATGCCATGCGTACCACGCCAGCCGCACGCCCAGCGCGACCCGCGCCCAGCACCTGCAGCGCACCTCGCTCTTGCGCCTGTCGCACGCACACCGTGTGCCCCAGCCGCACCTCCCAGCTTGCTGTTGCCGTGCCCCATGCCGAGCCACTGTATGTAGCCGCCCCTAGGGTTTCTAAACCCTAGGGCTTTCATCCAAAAATTATCCATTTAAATTATGGGCTTAATTAATTTAGCTCATAATTAAAAAAAAATTATTTTGAATTAATTGTATGAGCCCAAATTCAAAACTGTGCCTAATAACTTATCGGGCTTTAAAGCCCAAGTTAATTATTCTTAAAATTTGTTTAAGATAATTAAAAGTTATTTTAATTCAAAATTAAATTGATAAGTGGCTTAATGGATTAAGACTACTTGTGAAGGCCCAAAGTTAAGATAGAGATCCCTTTATGTCTTATTTAGTTTCTTACATTTTTTGTGTATATTTTTGCAAGTGTTGTAATTTTTCTAGAAATACCCAAGACACCCGGCCCGCATTTATTTATTTATTTAGTTTGTATTTATTTATTTAAATGTTTGAATGTGATTAAATTGTTTAATACTTTATCATGCATTTTTTGACATGCCATACATATAACCCACACAATATTTAAAAATTGTGCATGCATCTCATATGAGTAGAAACATGCCTTAGGATTGTCCTATGTGATTATATGCTGAACCATATAATAATAAATCTAGTTTTTAACTAGTTCAAGAGAGGAAATAGATTTTAAAAGTTGTTTAATTTCTACTATTTAATAAAATTGTTTTATTAAATTATAAATAATATTCTTAGTAATTATAGCAAAATAAAATTGAATTAATTAGGGCATAGTTCTATAATTTTATTTTTGCTTAATTTGATTAGTAATTATTAGAATATCATTTGGTAAAAATAGATCACTTTATTTTTACAACCAATTAAAAAGCATAGGATGTTTTGAGAAAACACATATTCTAAAATAGTGAGTGGGAGAGGGAGTTATGACAATAAGTCCCATGGTCTCCATTATTAGTTAGCACCGAGGTAGCATGGAGAGGGCCTCGCGGCACCATTGCTTGTGTCCCCCTAAGGAAGGCTTCTGATTGTGTTATTCTCAAGGCGAACTTCTTTTTCAAGAATAGAATTTAATGATGTATTTTAAGTTTGACTGACCCTAAGGCACACTCTTGAGTTAAGTCAATGATCTAAAATAATGGGTTACACTCACAAGGTACATTAGGCTTTCGAGCGGACTGGTATATTCTTGACCAAACAAGCGGTTGTTTATAAGTCAAAAGAGAAATATTGATTTACGTTTTCACTTATAAATTTGAGAACTTGTCTCAAAATTAATTTGGAATTAGTCTGACCTACCCTAAGGCTGGTCCATTAATGTTCAAATTAATTAATCGTGGAATAAGTAATTACTTTTTTATGTGTTCTTTAATTGTTGCATTCATGCATCAAGTTTACTATTCTGAAAATTACTATATTTATTATATGCATAAATTCATTTTGTTTATTTATTTATTTTCAGCAATTATGTCTAGCTCAAATCTTGTATCTTCTTTACTTGCTAATGAAAAGTTGACTGGTGAAAACTATATGAAATGGAAATCAAACTTGAACATTGTATTAATATGTGAGAACCACAAATTTTTCTTGACTGAGGAATGTCCTGAAGTCCCTCCCGCTACTGCTGCCAAAACTGCAAGGGAAAAGTTTGATAATTGGATTTTATCAAACAACAAAGCAAAGTGTTATATGCTTGCGAGTATGAGGGATGTGCTCAGAAAGAAGTTTGAGAACACTGAAAATGCTTATGAGATCTGGGATACCCTTTAAGATATGTTTAGGCAGCAATCATATCAGTGCAGGCATGAGGCCACTAGATCCTACATGACCAAGAAAATGAAGAAATGAGTTTCTGTCAAAGAACATGTATTAGACATGATCAATATAATGCACGATGCCATTATCCATGGGGAAATCATTGATGAAAGGACTCAAGTAAGTATTATACTTGAATCGCTTTCCCCAGCTTTTAAAGGTTTCAAAACCAATTGTGTCATGAATAAATTATCATATAACATGACACAGTTGTTGAATGAGTTGCAAACTTATGAATCTCTTAACAAAGGTTCTGAGAAAGAAGCATAAGCAAATGTTGTTGATTCTAACCCATCCTTTTCAAAGGCTAAAACCAAAAGGAGGAAAAATGGAAATGGCAAAAACAAGGAGAAAGACAAGAATACAAAGAAGCCTAAAAAGTCATCCAAAGGCAAAGAGAACAGGAAAACTAAAAACTCCAAAAAGAAGACCCCAAAAGGGACTTGCTTTCACTGTGGAGAAGATGGTCACTGGAAGAGAAATTGTCCAAAGTATCTCGCTGACCTCAAAGAGAAAAAGAAAGGTAAATTTGATTTACTTGTGCTAGAAGCTTATTTAGTGGAAGACAATTACTCATCCTAGATAGTAGATTTAGGAACCACTAACCATGTTTGTTTTTCTCTACAGATTCTTAGTTCGACGAGGAAGCTTGTTGATGGTGAGGTGACTATGAGGGTAGGCAATGGTCAGATTGTCTCTGCAGCAGCAGTTGGAACAACTCGTTTGGAATTTGAGAAGAATAAATTTCTTGTTTTAGAGAACGTTTATTATATTCCTGGATTTTCTAGAAACTTAATTTCTGTTTCTATGTTGCATGAACAAAATTTTAAAATCTCTTTTAATGATAATTCGATTGTTATTTCAAAATATGGTTTTAAGATATGTTCTGCAAAATCTATTGATGGGCTTTATAAACTGCAAGTTAAAGAGAAATCTGTTAATAATTCTGAATTATTTAAAACAGCTAATCCTAGATATATTAAACGACAAAAGACTAATTCATATAGTGAAACATATCTGTGGCACTTGAGATTGGGCCATATTGGTCTAGACAGAATAAATAGGCTTGTAAAGGATGGTCCTTTAAGAGAACTATCTATTGGATCTCTCCATGTTTGTGAATCCTGTCTAGAAGGCAAAATGACCAAGAGACCTTTCTCTACTAAAGGTTCAAGAGCCACAGAACCACTTCAGCTAGTACATACAGATGTTTGCGGTCCACTTAATGTACAAGCAAGAGGAGGTTATGAATACTTCGTCACTTTCATTGACGATTATTCAAGATATGGTTACCTATAATTAATGCAAAGAAAATCTGAAACTTTTGGAAAGTTCAAAGAATTTCAAGCAGAAGCTGAAAAGCAATTAGGTAAATCACTAAAAGCACTTCGATATGATCAAGGAGGAGAGTACTTGGATTTTTAATTCGAGGACCATTTGCGTGAGCATGACATTCAATTCCAACTCACAGCACCTGGAACGCCACAGCAAAATGATGTTTCAGAAAGATGGAATAGAACGTTATTAGATATGGTTAGATCAATGATGAGTTTCTCATCATTACCACTATCATTCTGGGGCTATGCGATTCAATGTGCTCTATACATATTGAATGTTGTTCCATCTAAGTCTATCCAAAAGACACCCATAGAATTATGGAATGGTTGTAAACCTAGTTTACACCATTTTTGAATTTGGGGGGTGTCCTGCACACGTACTTAAAGGAAAGACTGGGAAGTTGGAATCATGCTCTGAAGTGTGCATGTTTGTGGGATATTCCAAAGAGACTAGAGATGGAATTTTCTATAGTCCAAAAGAAAATAAAATAGTTGTATCGACAAATGCAACTTTTCTTGAACATGACTATATTAATACCCACAAACCTCGCAGTAATGTTGTTCTGGAGGAGATGGTCTCGAATGAAGTTGCAAAGTCACCAACAACAACCAATGAAAAACGGAAAGATGAAACTGCTAGTTCTATTCAGAATAGTAGAGAACCTCATCATAGTGGGAGGGTTAGTAAACAACCCACACACTATGAACACGAAGTTCAAATGCTTGTGTTTGACACAAACAAAGACGATCCATTGACATTTAAAGATGCAATGAATGATTTTGACAAGGACAAATGGCAAGAAGCCATGAACCAAGAAATGGAATCGATATATTCAAATTCTGTCTGGGATCTTGAAGATCCACCTGAGAATATCAAACCCATTGGTTGCAAGTGGATATTCAAGAAGAAAAGAGGAGCGGATGGGAAAGTAGAGACTTTCAAAGCAAGGCTTGTAGCCTAAGGTTACAGACAGAAATAAGGGGTTGACTATGAAGAAACCTTTTCTCCTATAGCCATGCTAAAATCCATTCGTATACTCTTGTCCATAGCTGCGTGCATGGATTATGAGATTTGGCAAATGGATGTCAAAACAACTTTTTTGAATGGCTACCTTGACGAAACCATTTACATGTCTCAACCAGAAGGGTTAGAATTAAAAGGCCAAGAGCAAAAGGTTTGCAAGCTTCTTAGGTCCATTTATGGACTCAAACAAGCTTCTAGATCTTGGAATCTTAGATTTGATGACACAATTAAAACGTTTGTTTTTTAACAAAACGTTGACGATCCTTGTGTCTATAAGCAAATCAAAGATGGTGTAGTATTATTCCTCGTTCTTTATGTAGATGATATATTACTAATTGGAAATGGCGTAACATCATTATCAAAGGTAAAGAACTGGTTAGCTGAACAATTCCAAATGAAAGATTTGGGAGAAGCCAAGTATGTTCTGGGCATTAAGATTCTTAGAGATAGACAGAACAAAACATTGGTATTGTCTCAAGAAACTTATATTGATAAGGTTCTAGAACGCTTTAATATGCAAAACTCCAAAAAGGGTGATATGACAACCCGTTCTGGAGTATTCCTTTCCAAGGAGCAGTGTCCCAAAACACCTCGAGAAGACGAAAACATGAGACAGTATCCCTATGCCTCAGCGGTAGGCAGTCTGATGTACGCCATGTTGTGTACAAGACCTAACATTTGTTATGCAGTAGGGATAGTCAGTCGTTATCAATCTAATCCTGGATTGAGTCATTGGACTGCAGTGAAGAATATTCTCAAGTATCTTATAAATACTAGAGATTATATGCTTGTATATTCAGGTGGAGACCTGAACCCCATTGGTTACACTGATTCTGATTTTAAATCAGACAAAGATAGTCAGAAATAGACTTCTGGATCAGTGTTTACTCTTGGAGGAGGAGCGGTAGTCTAGAAAATTATTAAAAAAACCAGCATTGCAGACTCCACCATGGAAGTCGAGTATATAGCGGCTTGTGAAGCAGCTAAGGAGGCTGTGTGGCTCAAAAAGTTCTATTCTGATCTGGAAGTCTGTACCAGATGTGGATAAGCCACTAGTTATATACTGTGACAACAGTGGGGCAGTAGCTAACTCAAAGGAACCACTGAGTCACAAGAGGGGAAAGCACATCGAGAGGAAGTATCACTTGCTAAGAGAGATAGTTCATCGAGGAGATGTTGCAGTTATGATGATAGCTTCAAAGCATAATTTTGCAGATCCTTTCACGAAGACTTTATCCATAAAATCTTTTAAGGAGCATGTAAGAAACATGGGAATGAGAGAGATGCCTCATTTGCTTTAGGGCAAGTGGGAGATTGTTGGGAATTGTGCCCTGAATGCATATGTAGTAGACATTGTTTTATGAAATAAATAAATAAATTGAATTTGTTATGCATATATTTTATGGACTATATTATTCTGTGATAATATTATGTGAATATCATAAAAAATTCCTAAGTTCATATATGTGATCTCAAACACGTATTGGTACGGGAGGATTGTGTTTGAGATAAATGAACTTGAATAGTTCGCAGTAAAATAAAGTTATGGAATCTTTAGATTAATTACTGCAAGTACGGTCCACTAGTATTATGAATATATGTGATCTAGATCTGGATCACTAGTGTGGTAGGACACTTTAGTGGAGGTGCTTTATATATTAGAGAATATATAGAACTAGACCAGATATGTTTATTAATACTTAGTTAAATACCGTTTCGAAGTATTAATTAAATATATCAACTGATGATCATATACAAATAGATCTTAATCCTGATGTTACTTTAAACTCCTGTTTATGTTATATGAGTTCTTTGATTCACTCTTTAGGGTCTGTCAGAATGATTAGGCTAGAAACTTTTGTTTTGGGAACTCATTAATGTAGATGGCTGGGGACATAGTATACATATATGGAATCTATGCCTTCTCGCAAGAGATTGAATAATGGTTCTCTTAAGGGTTGACTTTTGGGACTGAAAGGTTATTGAGCTCAAATTCATAATTTAGTTATGAATTAATCTTAACTAGTAAGGTCAATGGTACTTAAGGAAATAAGAGATAATTAAAAGAGTAAAACGGTAATTTTATTCCCGATTAATTATGAACCATTATTAGAGGGTCAATTTGTATGCAATGATTATATCAATGGACGCTTTATAATTATAAAGTACTTAGTAAATGAAATGTCTATAATTACAAGAGTGCAGTCTCATATTTATAGTAGAATAATCATGAGATTAATAAATTAAGATTATTTAATTAAAGAGTTTAATTAATAATCTCAAATTTATTGCAGCTTGGAATTATAGGTCCATAGGTCCCCATAGCGACTTTGTCAACACTATTCAAGGTAAGGGAAAAATAGTTTAAAGACATATTTAAGAAGAAATTTGTTCTTCGGGCCAAATATGCAATTATATGATAATATTGATTAATTAATTAATTACAAATTAGTTGTAGTTAACAAAACTAAATTAATATTTAATTATTGTATAATTTTTAAATTATATTAAATAATTAAATTAATTCATTATAATTTTCAAAATTATAATAAATTAAATATTTATTTTCAAAAATATTGGATTTAATTAATTAGTAGAATTAATTAAATATCTTTATTTAAGTGAGAGATAATAATCTGATAACTTCAAATTGGATTTGAATTTAAAAGATTAATATTTATTCAAATAATTAATTATATTTGATAATTAGTTAAAAATATATTTAATTTAAATTTGAATTAGTTATTAGGTTGTTAGATCTTATCTAACAAAGTAGTTTGAATAAATAATTAAATAAAAATTGAAAAAAACCAACATCCTTAAAAATAAGGGTGGTACACGTGCACATATAGTACTGTGTGTGGAGTGTACTGCTATTTTTCAGGGATACGATTCAATTTTATTTATTTAATTAATTAATGAATAATTCAAAAAATCAGTTTTGGAAACTTTCATTAATAAAATAAATAATTAATTAAAAAGTAAATTGTAAGTTGTAAGTTAGTTACAGATTTATTCTTAAAATTTGAATATTTTCTTTTAAGTATGACTAATCAGAAAATATACAGATAACTCAGAAAACTAAGTCTATTCGCTTTGTGAAAAATTGAACGATATTTTTCTCTCCCTGAAAAATAAAGAACCAATTCTTAGGCCTATTCTCTTGATCCCATGTGTTGAGTACATCAAGCAGAATCACAAATAAACTATCCTTCATTCTCTAAGTGCCCACACACTTCTTGAGGTGTAGAGAACGTTGTGGAAGATTTTGGTGTGAGTACCTGGGAGCTGCTTTGATAGGAAGATCGTTCTAATTACGAAAAGATAGCAAGGACACTTGATAGGCTTCAAGAGGTATGATTTCTATTCTTAACTTGCTTATGATTAATGTATGTATATTAATGGATCCGTATATTTAAAGGTAGTTTAAATATGTTACAAAAAATTTGTTGTACACTGGGCCAACCCCACCACCATTCCGCTGCGTATTAGGAAACTCGTTCCTAACATACAAGCCAAGCTATATGGCTGAAAATAATATTTGAAGACATGGAAGAATCACAAGACGAAGCTACAAAGATCTACTGTGATAGCAAATCAGCTATTGCAATGGCCAAAAATCCCGTATTTCACAGCAGAACGAAGCATATAAGCATCAAGTATCATTTCATCAAAGAAGCTAAAACAAACAAAGAAATAGAACTCAAGCACTGCAGGACTGAGGAACAGTTAGCAGATATATTCACAAAGGCACTACCAAGAGGAAAGTTCAAGCTGCTATGAGACATGATTGGAGTTACTGAAATGTGTACCGAGGAGGAGTATTAGAAGTTGCTACACATTTCTTGAATACTCTAGAATATGCTAGACATTTGTAGAATACTTTACTCTAAAATTTTCTAGATATTTGTAGAACAAGATTACTATAGAATTTCTTATAAGTATTTCTAGAAAACTTAAGTCTAGAACTTCCTAGTTATGCTTGAGAAACAAGTAAATTTGTGTGGTTAATATTCCTTCTAGTAAAAGAAGGATCTAGAACAAGTAATTCTAGCCACAAATGTAAAGTGGGCTAGCCACTATAAATACCCTATCATGGATAGCAAATGGTGTAACTACGAAACTACAAACCATCAATAAAATTCTACTACTTTCTACTATCCTCTACTCTCTAAAACATAAACCTTGCTCCTCCAAACCCAAATTTCTTCACTTGTCCACTCAACAACATCAACTATAATATCATAACACATCATTACTCTAGCCACTACTTCTACTCATCAAATATTCTAAATTACAACAAATCATCACTATTTTCTCTATCCCAAATTCACAAACCATCAGTGTATCTAGGAGTCCTTTTTTGCCAGTTGTTTGATATTATTTTCTTCTCAAGATGTATGCTAAAGGATATATTGGTAATATTGAAGCTCAAAATTAAATAAGCAGTCACTTAAATTTTTTTTACTAGTGGGCTATGTTGACTTAGGATTATTATTATAATGTTGAGATATTCAACTTAGCATTTTTTTTTTGTACTAATTTGTCCAATTTAATTTGAGTGGTGGCAGTGGAAGAGGGAGACATGCATGTAATTTTGATATTGAAAATTCTTTTTAACAACCTATTGATCTGTAGGCCCATATTTCCTAAGATGTTCACCAAGATCGTACTTCCAATATGTATGTCATTTTGTACAAGATTTATCTATACTTGTTGACGTCGTTTTCCGTCAACTTAAATTGTAAAGCAATTAAACAACGTATATTATGGAGCGAATGAATAATGAAGAAAGACAAGAAGGTTTTTATGTGGTTCAGCAGTTAACTCTGCCTAGTCCATGAGTCTATGTTATTAAGGCTTAAAGATTTCTGGAAATTCTTCAGAGATGAATTACCCAGAGCTCGTGACTGTTAGAGTGCGGGACCCAGGTGTGTGCAAAAATAGTACGGCCCAAGTCGTGGGAACCTAGTCTAGGTTTCAAAATAAACTAATCGAGCAGCCCCGATGGCCCAGGCCATCAGATTTTTGGGTAGATCCAGTAATGACTATCAACTCCTTAATGGCCCAGGCCGTTGGGTCCTGGATAACGGGATTAAAGTAAGTTGACAAGTTAAAGTCAGGAATAATCTAGTCCAGGCCTTTGGAACCAGGACCAAACACTCAGATCAGTCATGCACGGTGATAAAAAAAAAAAGAGCAACAAAAATAACATAAATTGAATAAAGCACTACAAATTTGTTGGACGCGTACGCATCTGTAAAAATGTTATTACAAAATAAAGGAAAAAAGGCGAGGTGAAGATCCGGGTCTAGGCTTCATCATCCAGGGGCTCCGCGTCAGCTTTCTCCTTGGCCTCAAATTCAGCTCTCTTTGAGTCCGGGTCAAGAAAGATCAGGAGGTTCATGCTTTTGTCCTTGCGCCAGGCCATGTAGATGGCCTCCTTGAAGGTGACGCGTAGCATGTCGTCCGCCTGCTCTTTTGCGCGGCGGGTCTCCTCATGCGCCTTCACCTCCTTGCGAAGGGAGCCGTCCAGCTCATGGATCCGAGCCTCCAAACCTTTGACCCTCTCCCGGTCCTGGATAGACTGAGTCGCGGCTGTCTCCTCTGCGGACTTTACTCGGAGAAGCTTCGCCTCTAGAAGGGCCATCTTTTCATCAGCCTCGACTTCTTTCTGGGACATGGCCTCTTCAAACCGGAAAGTGACCCGATCGAACTTCGCATGGTCTGCTTTGGCCTGAGCAACCGCTTTGGCCAGGGACTCATTTGCCTGGGCTGTCTCCCTAGCCAAGGCCTCCTTGGCGGCTTCCCTTTGGTTCACGGCCACCTCCAGCTCCAGCTGGAGCGTCTCCATCTTCATGGCCGCCTCGGCCACCAGGTCAGCATTCCAATGGGATAGTAGAGCGTCCTGAAAAAAGCAAAGTTAGAAGAGTCCTTACTGAACAAGGAAAAGGAGAAAGAAGATGCAAAGCAAACTTACAGCGGTGGCTTGATGGCGGAGAGCTTGGGAAATGAACAACATGTCCGGGTTGGCGATGGTGGCGTATCGCTTCAATTGATGAGTCAGTTTTTTAGCATAGTTTTTAACATGTGTTTAGGGTAAGTTTGAGTCATTTTGGTGGAATGTTATGCGGTATTATGCTTGTTTTAGTATGTTTGCAGGAAATAGAATACGGAAACGTGAAGTTGGGAAATTGAAGGAAAAATCAACACAATTTGGGAAATTTACGCTAAAAGTTGACAAGAAGATAGTTAAGGATTCATTTGTAGAGAGGATTGTTCGTTTTGGAGTTTTGGAATAAGTTTTTGGGGCCAATATGAAGGGCTGCGGCGCTTACATGAAGAGTTGCAGCGCAAGGAAAAAGCAGAGAGGACCATTTTCTGTGATTTTCAAGGGCCGCGGCGCATGAGGGAAGGGTCGCAGCGCTTGCTGAAGTCAGAGAACTTGGTGCGCAAACTGAGAGAGGCGCGCCGCGGTGCTTAAATGCCAGGGTTGCGGTGCGTGTATTTGTTTCGTGGCTATCAGAAGGGAAAAATCGTTATTTACTTGGAAAAAATATTTTAGGGTTTCTATTTAAATACGTTTTTAAGAGTTAATTAGGGGATTTTGATTAATTTTTTATGTGGAGAAATTATTAGAGACTTGGGAGAATACTGAAGATCTAAGAGTTTAATTTCTTGATCTCTTCTGTATTTCTTTATTCTTGAGTTTATGTTTATATTTAATTTGATTGATTCCACTATGTTTGTTTTGAACTAATCTTGTTATTAGGGTGTTAGTGGATTCTTCTTGAAGCTTTTGATTTCTTAATGCAATTTTCCTAAATTTCTCTCTTTTGTTGTGGATTATTTATCTTATGCTTAATGCTTGTGAATGTTTGATCATCATTTACATGTTTTCTAAATTTCTTTCTTCTGCTGTGGATTATTTATCTTATGCTTAATGCTTGTGAATGTTTGATCATCATTTACATGTTTATATGATTTTACCCTATGCTCTGAAAATAGAAGGCTAATTATGCTATAGGTAGATAATCACAATTTTATATTAGACGAAAGTACTTCTATGAATTGTGTAGTTTAGGGAATATGTGTTTAAAGCCTGCAATATATTGATTTACCACAGAGATGTAGAAAATAATATATTGTAGAGAATTATAGATCCTAGCAAGACTATAATATATAATTGTAATCTGCTATCACAATAGAATTAAGAAATATTGAGAATTGGTTAGAAATCATAAGTGGATGGTTGATGAAACTAAAGCCCTAACTTTTACATCCATTGAATTAAATCAAATTTTTATCTCTGCATTTCTCTAGTGCTTAATAATTTTCTTAATTTTTAGTAATAATTATTTTATTCATAATTCTGAAATTATTATTTAAATCAATTCTAATTAGAGGTTAATTATTGGTAATTAATATCAGTCTTCGTGGGATCGACACTTTACTTATCGTATATTACTTGATTGGCCACGTATACTTGTGTGCTAAATTTAAAGAGATCAACATGGTGTTCCCCACCTGATCCAGCAGGTCCGCCGCGAATGGGGTCGTGTCCTGCCCCAACTTAGGGTGGAAGCCTGTCTCGGCGACTAGTCAATCCATGATCAGCTGAGGGGCACTGAAAGCCGCCGGGCGCTCAGCGAATTCAACCTGACGATGAATCGTCAAGGCCCTGTAGGTCTCGTCCCTCCTTTCCCAGCCACTCTCCCAGGTCCGGGAAATAAGCTTAGACTGCTCGTCCCGCAAGACGGCTTCCCTCTCCTCAGGTAAGACCGGATGGATGGGAAAGGCCGGTGTTGCCGGAAGGTCCTTCGCGGCGAGGCGAATTTCCCCGAAAGACTCTCCAGCCGAGCCAGCCCACCTCGTCCGGGGACTCTTGTTCCCAGTTTTTGCCTCCACCGCGCCTGACCCCGCGGCCCTCTTCCCGAAACTCTGGCTTACTGCAAGTCCCAGCTCCAGATCAATCACCGGGGGTGAACGAGAAGGTTGGGGACGGTGGCTGGGTCCACGGCCATAATAGGAACCGTGGCAAGGGCAACCTGGCCAGGTCAAGGATCCGCCCCTGGCGTCTCCTTGCTGTGGGGGAATTCTGGGCCTGGCGCCCCGGATGTTTTCTTGGCAGCCTGGATCTCAAGGAGCTGCCTCATCTCGTCCATGGGATCGGACATGTCGGAATCTCCTGAAAGAAACACAAATGAAAAGGAGTCAGTACAATTAACATGCAAACAAAGAAGTCAAAACTAAGAGTGGCCCAGGATGAACCATTATCTAAGCCCGGGACATGACTCAATTCATCTAGCGCGAAAGAGTAGACTCGGTCCCCCATGTCATCCAGGTTCAGGAAATTCCCGTATTGGAGGAAACCGGACAGGTACATGAGAATTTTCGAGCCTACAGGAACGGGAGACGAAGGTCTCGTCTCCCCATCAGCCCCGAACGCGGGGCCTCGAAGTGCTAGCCTATCCCTACCTAAGTTCCCAACTTGGAGAGCATAAGTCAAAAGCATAGGTGAGTTACCTCGCCCGGATACGCTAGCCCCAGGGGTCCCCGTGTTCGGTAGTGCCTCCTCGAAGAGGGCTTCCAGCTCCTCGGAAGTGGCTGCCTCCTTCGACTGGGCCAAGTCCCTCTTCCTCTTGGCCGCGTCCGCGAGTGCCGCGGCCTCTACATCCTTGATGTGCTCCAGGGCCAGCTGCTCCCTTATAGCGGGATCTTTCTCGCACTGTATTCCCCAGAGGCTCGGGGCATTGATCATCTGGTGGGCCACGAGCAGTCCGATCAGTCGGAGGTTTTGGTGGTGACGTAACCCCCTACGTCCAGATCCTCCATGCTCAGCTCGGAGTAGAGTTTCTTCTTGTCCAAAATGAACTGGGTGAGAGGAGTCTGGGAAAAAGGTCCTGCCACCTGAGGTAATACACTGAGAATAAAAAAAAAAGGGAAGACAGGCAATGTAGAGAGTCGGTAAAACACTTACCCACTCGCTGGAAGTCCAGCATCAGCGTAGGGTTCTTCTCTACGAGGAACCCGGACGTCATAAACCAGTAGTGTCGGATGTCCGGGGGGTGCTTCCAGGTGCTAGTGGGAGTGGGGTAGTTGCCCCGCGACTTGAGCCTATAGAAGTCGTCCAAGGTCTTATCCTTGGCGTTGACCTACGGCTCCATCTTGTAGAATTACAAGATTTCTGCGGGGGTCGGCTCCGTGATCTCCTTCGTGGCACAGAAGACACGCCAACCCACAAGCAATCAGTAGGCTTGGGGCAGAAGCTGGAAGGGTGCAATCCCCACGAACGTTAGGAACCACATGAAGTAATCATGAAGCAGGAGTGTAGCTCCCGCACTGATGTGGCCTACACTTCAGGCCCCAAACCCATTCACGGAGGTGTGCGCCCGCTCCTCTTTCCTGGCCAGGCGGTTGTGGAAGAGTCTGTGAGTTGACTCTATGCCCAGGCATTTCTCCAGGGCGTACAGCATCCGGTAGTTCCAGAACAAGTTCGGCACCGCGTCCATCTCCCATTTGTTGCCTTTAGGGGTCCGGGACCCGGGAAGAAGGACAGGGGCCTTGTTGACTTCCTCCTCCGAGTGAAGGGTGACGCCCGATGTCATGGCTTATGATCTGGGAGCAAAGCAAAAACAAACCAAGCAGTCAGTATCGAAACCCAAGAAATTCGGTTAAGGTACGGGGGGTCTCCTACGAACTGCTTGGAGTCCCCTCCGGATCAGGCCCAGGTTCACCAGGGAACCACAAGACCCTGATCGGGAACGAAAAGTAGGCTACTCCTAAATCAGTTCATCACCACTTGTCCGGGAAGCATCCAGACCCAGAAGGGCCGAGAGCGGCCCGGACCAGGTAGTCTCCCTATCACTAATTCTAAGCACAAGCAAGTTCTAGCAGCCTAAGCAGATAAGCAAAATGATAGGAAACCTATGTTTGTATATCAATAAAGGAAAATGGCAGAAGAACTTACTGTGAATTGCTGGTCATGAAAAATGGTGGTTGTCCGGTGATAAGGACGGCAGAATCTCAGTCTTGAACTGACGAAGGCGGTTCAACAACTCGTTGACAGGACAGGGTGAAGACGTGTGCTTTGGCAAAGGTGCAGATGCTGGAACTATTGGGAAAAGGCGATGGCGCAGAGTGAGTAGACGGTGGAAGAGTTCATCGGCAAGCTCGGACATAAACAAATCCTCCAAGTTCTTAGAATGGCTCGAGAGTGTAAAGGTTTCAAATGAATGCCTGGGGGTATTTATAAGGACCCAAATCCCAATCTCTGATCCAGTGGTAGGATCGATCCCCCATCGGACGGTCCAAGATCGTGTAGAGGCATTAATGAATCCACTCAAGTGCTGGATCGGCTCCATTTCGATCCAACGTCCCAGAATAGGAGGCTCTTCAAAGTCACCCCATCCTACGGTCCACCTCAGCGCAGAAGCATTAATGAAAGGCCCCCATGCAGATGGGACGCTTCAAAATCTGAGCTGACGCAATAGCCTAGGCCTAGCGACCCTTGAGGTTGTTGATGACCTTTCAGGTTCAAGTGCCATCGATGCAGCAGTTGTTGGGCGACACGCGTGCCCCTCATCACGAACCGGGACTTCAGTAAACGAACCCGGACCTTGGTAAACAGTCTGGGCTCTGCAGTCGCCTGACACGCGAAGCCCCCTTGCCACGGACCAACTATTCTAACAAGGAACCGAGAAGATAGCCGGAAGTATCCGGGACCAAGGCAAGCCTCCACCGGGCAGGCCCAGATGAAGGCTTGGAGGGTAAATGTTATCCCCGTTTCCTGCCGTGGGCCTAGGACCGCGTTCCAGGCCCATTTGGCAAGGCGCATGATGGATATCGATAGCCCAATTCTGGGCGATGCCCGAAAGGCGTCCGGGAAGTATTGTCCGGGACAGTCATCCGGGAGACGGTTCCATCGGCTAGGGATAATAGTCGGGATCGGTACGAACGGTTCCGAAGCCTGGTAAATGATCCGGGCTCCTGGTGGATGATCCGAGCTTATGGTAAACGAAGAGGGATAGAGGTAAACGGACCCGGGTCGATTCCCCAAGGTTGGCAGGATAAAGCATCCATGACCCTGACTCTGCCCTTTGAAGCATGGGAGTTGTCCCCACGTTTCACCTACGGAAAAGGCCACCTCGGGATTGTATGTTGCTGGTTCAGATCTGTGCTGCCACTGCTCTGACCGATCTTGTCCCCTGAATATGTCTCGTAATTCGAGATGCCCAGACCAAAAGCTCAAATTTTTTGGATGATAACTACAGTTTGGGCTGGCCCAATGGGCTCAAGTTAGCATTTTTTTTTATGTTTTATTTCTTCTGTATTAGGCTTCCGATAGAGAAGCCAGTAATATTTATACCTTTATTGGGCCTGGGTCAGCCTGGCCTAGGCCCAGCGCCCCTGTGAACCTATAAATACATGTAACAGAGCACTGGAGAAGGGACCTTTTTTTGGCATGCATACTGTTACTCTGCTCAAACTAAGAGAAAACTCCATTGTTGTAGACTCTCTAAGTTCTAATACAACTGTCTCGTGGACTAAGGCTCGTTAACGCCCCAACCACGTAAAAATCTTGCTTATAACCTCTGAACCCTTTCTCTTAATCTCTCTTATCTTTTATTATTATAGTTTCTGAAAATCTCGATAAACAGATACCTATACACAAATGCAGATTGTGTAGTAAGTGTCGATCACGATATACATAATCTCTCGTGTACTTGTTATAATGATTGTAGATAGAAGTGTCTAAGTTGGACCGACCGGGTCTAGATGGGCTAATCGAGCCTGTAACGAGTCTTAGATCAAATTATCGATCGGTCCCTCAAAGACCAGATTCGATTATATTCTGATGATGGCGACTGTTCTTCAGACCAGTCTCATTTTTTATCGTATGGGTCGATAGGTTCCTTAAGAACCAGGATCGAACGTGATCAAATAATGGCGACTGGTCCTCGGACCAGTCTCTTTTATTGATCGTATGGGACGATAGGTTCCTCCAGAACTAGGATCGAACATGATCAAATAATGGTGACTGGTCCTTGGACCAGTCTCTTTTGTTGATCGTATAGGTCGATAGGTTCCTCAAGAACAAAGATCGAACATGATCATATAAATTGGCAACAAGGTCCTAGGACCAATCTCTTGTTTGGATCGTATGGGTCGATACGCTCCTCAAGAACCAAGATCGAAAAATGATCCATAGTTTGATGACAAGGTCCTAGAGCCTGTCTCTCTTGGTACTCGTGTGGGTCGATAGGTTCCTCAAGAACCAGGATCGAACATGATCAAATAGTTTGGCGACAAGGTCCTAGAACATGTCTCTCTTTTGGATCGTATGGGTCGATAGGCGTCTTAAGAACCAAGATCGAACATGATCCATTAATTTGGTAACAAGGTCCTAGGACCTGTCTCTCTTGTTGATCATGTGGGTCGATAGGTTCCTCAAGAACCAAGATCGAACATGATCAAATAAGTTGTCGACAAGGTCTTCGGACCAGTCTCTTGTTTGGATCGTATGTGTCGATAGGCTCCTCAAGAACCAAGATCGAACATGATCCATAAATTTAGCAACAAGGTCCTAGGACTTGTCTCTCTTGTAGATCGTGTAGGTCGATAGGTTCCTCAAAAACCAAGATTGAACATGATCAAATTTGTTGATGACAAGGTCCTCGAACCAGTTTCTTGTTTAACGTAATTTAAAGAATTAAGTGAAACTTAAGAAATTAAATTCATTGAAGCACAATGGCTATTACATTAATTAGAAAATAATACATTTGCCTCCTGCTCAGCTATGCTTCTTTCAACCAAGTATTCAATGGGAACGACATTCAGGGTGTTCGCGTCTCTGGCAATGGCAAGCTTGGCTAAGGCATCAGCATTGGCATTTTTCTCCCTTATGACTTGTATTATTGAGTATTTCGTGAACTGTGCCAACAAGTCCTTCACATTGTTCAAGTACTACACCATCCTAAGTCAATTGGCTTGGTACTCCCCCAGTACCTAGTACACTACTAGGTGGGAATCGCTAAATATCTCCAGGGACTGTGTATGCACATCCCAAGACAAGCGTAATCCTGCTAATAATGCCTCGTACTCAGCCTCGTTGTTTGAAGCATTGAATCCAAATATGAGAGCACAATGGATTCGGTGATTCTCCGGAGTGATCAGTATGATTCCTGTGCCTAAGTTGTGTTCATTGGATGCTCCATCAACATATAGCTTCCATACAGGGGTATCTCCTTCCTTCTCAGTATCTCTATTCTCCGATTGGTAGGAAGGGTCTTCAAGGTTAGTGCATTCGACTATGAAGTCTGCCAATGCTTGTTCTACTATCGTCGTCCTCAAATGATAAGTGATATTAAACTGTCCTAGTTCCACTGCCCATTTGAGTAATCGTCCCGAGGCCTCTGGTTTCTGAAGAACTTGTCTCAGCGGTTGATCAGTCGGGACTCATCAAGTGAGCTTGGAAATATGGACGCAACTTTCGAGAGGCGATTGCTAAATAGTAGGCTAGCTTTTCAAGAGGGGGATACCCAGCCTTTGCACCTACTAGCCTTTTACTGATATAGTACACAGGGTGTTGAACCCTGTTCTCTTCTTTTACCAAAGTAACGCTGATTGCATGCTCAGTGATTACCAAATAGATGAATAGTATTTCACCATATATTGGCTTCACTAAGACGGGAGGTTGAGCGAGATCCTCCTTCAAGGCTTGGAAAGCTTCCTCACATTACTCAGTCCATTGGATTTTCTTGCTACCCCTCAGTAAGTTAAAGAAAGGGACACACTTGTCCGTAGACTTTGATATGAACCTACTGAGGGTAGCTACTCTCCTGGTTAAGCTTTGCACTTCTTTGATTGTGGTAGGTGACGTCATGTCGATCAATGCTTTGATCTTCTCGGGGTTAGCCTCGATTCCACATGAATTGACTATGTATCCAAGAAACTTACCAGAACTAACTCCAAACGAGCATTTAAGAGGTTTAACTTCATGTTATACTTTCTAAGTATTGCAAAGCATCCCTCCAAGTCTCGAACATGCCCTCCAGCTTCTTTGGACTTGACCAACATGACATCGACGTATACCTCCATATTTTTCTGATTAAGTCTCGGAACATGCCATTCACTAAACGCTGGTAGGTGGCTCCTGCGTTCTTCAAGCCGAATGGCATCACCTTATAACAGTACAATCCCTTGTCTGTCTGGAAGATGGTATATTCCTCTTCGGGAGGGTGCATACTTATTTGATTATACCTAGAATACGCATCCATGAAAGAGAGTATTTCATGTCCTATTGTTCCATTGACCAGTTGGTCTATTCTGGGTAGTGGGAAGCAAGTCCACGCATGTTCTCCACTTCCCGTTTGGATTTGGGACCAGCACGGGGTTTGATACCCAATGTGGGCAGTAGGCCTCCCTTATAAAACTATTTTCCTTGAGCCGTTCGACCTCCTCCTTCAGGGCTTAAGATCGGTCTTTGTCAAGCAGTCTCCTCTTTTGTTGCACCGGTGAGTAGTTCTTGTCCACATTGAGGACATGGCTTATCATGGATGGAGAAATTCCAACCATATCCTTATGTGACCAGGCAAAGACGTCCTGGTTCTTCTTCAAAAATTCTACCAATCGTGCCTTAATTTCCATCTTTAGCTCCTTCCCAACTTTAATTTCTCTAGTCGGGTCCTCCTCATCTAGTAGGACTTCATCCAAATCTTTGACTGGTCCTACCCCCATGACGTAATCCCCAAAGCGAGGATCGATTTTTTTTCCCTTGCTTTGGGAAACTTGCTATAATAACAAATATTCATTAAAAGGAGCCCTCGGCTCCAGTAGAGTGTTTCTTTCAACGTCAACTTCCATGTTTACAACCTCATTGGTTCCTTCCTTCTCTTCGTAGTAGGTTACTACCATGTTGTTCACACATGGTCCTTTCTTTTCCTTGACCACGGACGCATTATAGCATTCTCATGCCTCCCTTTGGTTACTCTGTACGCATCCTTGCCCTGCGCTTGTGAGGAACTTCAAAGACAGATTCCATATAGATATTGTTGCGTGTAAAGCCATCAGGAGGGGTCTCCCGAGCACTACATTGTAAACTGATGAGAAATCTACCACAAAGAACTATGTCATCTTAGTCTCGTGCCTGGGGGCATCCCCCACTGTGACCGGTAGTCTGATAGTTCCTGTTGGTGCTAGGCATTCTCCCGTGAACCCATATATCACTTGGGAACACGGTGTCAGGTCCTTGACCATGCGTTTCATCTTCTCGAGGGATGTTTTGTAGATGATATCTACTGAGCTTCCTGTATCCACCAAGCATCTCTTCACTCGGGCATTGGCGATTTGAATGGTAAGGACCAGAGGGTCATTGTGGGGGTACCTCACATGCCTGACTTCATCCTCCGTAAAATTGAGAATTTCACTTTCATACTTTGGATTCTTTGGAGACTGCACCTCGACAGCCATGCACTAGGAAGACTCCTCTACCTCATGTCTTAGGGTCCTTGCATATCGCTCACGAGCATTGTTACTGTTACCTGCTATGTGGGCCCCCCCACATATGGTATCCAGTGTGAAGTCTACGGTCGTTGTCTCCAGTGGTGGACTCCTCTACCTTCGAAATTCTGGATTCCTGCTCGAGGTTTCTGTTATATTATTTCATATAATATAATGTTAGATTAAATAATGTGACAAAATGTTATTTGTCACACCTTGTAACATATTATTGAGAGTCACAAAAATTGGACACATGTGTGCCAAAATGTGACATATTTTGGAGTTAAAAAAATCAGTTACAAATTTGTATCTCCCAAATATTACCCAATTATGTGTATATTGTATGTTACACATTTGAGATTGGATTTCACAAAGCCATTATGAAATATGGTTGTTGGAGACATGTTTTTAACTCCCATTAGGTGTTTGGAGGTTACAAAATCATGTGGAAAAGGATTTGGGACGTTTTGGAAAAATGACATTTTGTGCTAAAAGTGGCATGTGGCCGCGCCCACTAACTTTCCCTGGCCGCAGCCTGGGGGGCAGAGGCCGGTGGCCGCAGCCAGTGAGGCTGACAGCCAAATTGTTTTTTCAGTTTTTTCCAATTTGAATGGTTCTATCATCCCAAGTAATTCTCAAATCTCCAATTTAATTCCATAAACATCCTATTAAACATTGGTAACAACCATGGGGGTTAGTGGAATTTTAAATTCAAAGGGTATCTCAAAACTCTATAAATAGGAGCCTAATGCTCTCTTGTAAGATTACTCTATTTCTATCCACTAGAGCACTTGGCTAGAAATACATTAAAAGGCTTGATTATTCCAAAGAGTTATTTCCAATATTGAGAGAATCTCTTAGTTCTTGAGATAGAGGAAATAAGCTTTTGGGCAAAGGTTGTAAACCTTGTTCAAGTTGGTGATCCCCAATGCTCTTCACTTTTGTTGTGTGAGTGAGGGTATTTTACTTTTTTGTTCTTGTTATTTTTTCTACTATTGATTTTGTCTTCCCTTCTTCTATTTTCTATTTACATATTTATTTGTATCCTTTATTTTAGAGTTGTAGTTCTTATAATTTTCTTCTTCCTCTTATTTCTACATTTACTTGTATTTTGATTATTAAGTTGTAATCTTATTTAATTAATTACCTTGTCTATTGTATTTTTGCATAGAGTTGTAATAGTATTTCTTATTTTCCATTGAGACAATACAAATATCTCTAACAGTTTCAGTCTTGACTCGGTACCTCGAGAGTTTTCCTGATCGGAGAAGAAACTCTATCTCATCCTTCAATTGTTTGCACTCATTTGTATCGTGCCCATAACCATTATGGAAACAACAAAACTTATTCTTGTACCTCTTTCCTTCTAAACGCAAGGGTGGTGGCTTTCGATATGGTACCTCCTGATATGTTGCCAAGTAAATCTCAGCCCTCGATGTAGTCAGGATGATATAATTGGTGAACCTGGGCTGATAGGGTTGATGCTTAGGTATTTTGTCAGCGGGTGCTGACTTAGCTTTCTTTTCTCCACCCTGCTCAGCCCCTAAGGTATTCCTCCTCTTACCGTTGCCCCCATTTCCTCCCTAAGGGTTTGCGCCGTTCTTATCTGCCTTGACAGTGGTTGGATGGTTTATGCCTTTTTCTTCCTTCATGATAATGTCATCTAGCTTCATGTATTTGTCTGCTCGGTCCAGGAACTCCTGTAAGGTGTTGATGGGGTTCCTGTGTATGTTATCCCATAAGGGACTACGATAAATTATTCCTGCCAAGGAGGCAACGAACTTCCCTTCATCTCCTACTGTGGACGCTCGGTTTACCTCTATCATGAATCTCTGGATATAGTCCCTTCCCTTACTTGATGTCAGCTAGCTGATTGGCATAAACTGGTTGAATCCATCCGGCACTAAATACCTTGCAAAATTCCTTCCTGAATTGCTCCCAGGAAATGATGGATCCAGGTTTGAATTTCCATTACCATTCTTGAGTTGAGTCAGAGAGAGTGGTAGGGAATACCCTACACTTATAATCATACTTCACACCGAGTAACTCCATCTGATCCTCGAACTTTCCAATGTGTCGTACTGGGTCCTCCTTCCCAGTGTATGTTGGGAGTTTCGGGGTCTTGTATTTCGGTGTTGGTTGAGCAACTTGGATATTAGCACTGAAGGGACTCCCACTTCTATGAGCTAGCTCGATATCGGAAGGTTTCTATGTCAGACCTTGGACAGCCATGACGAGTGCATCTATTTGAGCTTGCACTGCCGATGGGATCGCTGCTCCAGGTGGGGTAGACATCCCTGGTACCCCCTCCTGAGCGCTGGTCCTCCTGTTGATGACCTCCCTCAGATCCTGAGGTTGTGCATCTTTCCCAAGCCTATCGAACACAGTATTGGTGTTGTTCATCAGTTCCTTTCCCTTGCGAGACTGAGGGTGTAGGGGTGGTAGGTCTGCCTTGCCCTTGTTGGTGCGACCCTACTCCCGAGCCTCTCCTCCTACATGACTTTGAGATTTTGAGTGGCCATTCCCATTCCAGTCATGCCTCTCAGATGTTTGACCCTCATGTCTTGTGTTATTTCGTCTATCCCCCTTGGAGGGGCCTTCGGGTTGGTAACACTCTTACTCCGAGATGAAGTGTTATTCTTCTTAGTCATGGAGGAGGTAGTCTTGGACAGTGCCTCTTCGACCTGTCTCTGGGAAAGTGGCTCTGAGAGCATCCTTGGGCTTCAACTCCTCCCCTAGGACTACCTGTTACTGCTGTCTCGCATTCCTACTGCTTTGGCCCGAGCCTCCCTCACCGCCTAAGCAGCGGCTTCAGCGTTAGCTCGGGCTAATTGGGTTGCTGCCTCAAGGGCCACAACAGCCTCCTGGTGCCTCCGGTCAACTTCATGTTCCCTCTGGACTTGCTGATCTATCTCTCGTCGTTGTCATTCCATAGTCGCCCTCTGGAGGGCAATTTCTACAGCAAAGGCCTCCTGCCTCGCGAGAAATTGTGCCATCTCCTCCTGGTGGGCATCCTGTAGATCTTCTGCATCAGGTTGTTCTCCAACCTCCACCTGAGGTTAGTTAACGAGGTTGATGGGATCCTAAGTGGTGGAATCCCTGGGAGCCGTCTTCTTTATCTGGTTAGGTTTTGGAGGCATTTTAAAATTGATGAAAGTGTGTTTCTTGATTTCTTACTCTCAATGAAAGCACCAAAATGTTGACCTGTGAAATTGGCCAATGGTCGAATGTATAGTATATGATACCTTTTGAACGAAATAAATATAATAAACGACAGAGTACAAATATCTCAAACAAACACACATAAAATTTATAGTGGTTCAGCCCTGTTCTGATGAACAGTAATAACCTAATCCACTTAGCTTTTAGTATTGAATCACTCGATGGACAATTACACTAATGAACAAAAGTATTCACTCATTGGTAATTTGCCCAGAGTTTCTCCCCAAATATTCCCCAATCTCCTTCAATGAAGCCCTGAGTCCTTTATTTATAGTACCCAGGGGTTGTTACATGATCAGTAGTACTGGGATCGTGGTTTGGTACACAATTATTAAAAAGTGGAGACAGTATCCACCTCCCCATGATTATGAGATCGTGGGTCTTCTCGTTGTTTCTCTGGAACGTGGTAGAGAATGCACAATTGAAACCTCTGGGAAAATGCTAAGTTTAGATTGGTCTATGAGACTTAGGTGCTAGGCTCGACGACCCTTTAGAGCTTGGGTGTTAGGCTCGCTGGTCCTCTGGATGCTAGGCCTGTGATCTTCTGAGTGCTAGGCCTGTTGATCTTCTGGATGCCAGGTCTGTCGATCTCAGTCTGAACGAGCGTGAGTTTAACCTGTTTTCGGGAGTGTACGTCGACCACCCTATGGAGGATAGGGTGGGCCGACCACCCCGAGGGGCTCTTGAACATGCTTGGGCCGACCACCCCTAGGGGTTGGGGTCAAGCCGACCACCCCTAGGGGTTAGGGCCAGGTCGACCACCCCTAGGGGCTAGGGCCAGGCCGACCACCCCTAGGGGGTTTAAGCCTGGTTGACTTCCCTATAGGTCCTGGACCTATCTTTTTTGCTCATCTGTCTTTTTTCAATATTTCGTCATTTTTCCCTAATTTATGATGCCACGTGCCGCTTTCTCATTTGCCACATCATCCCTGGATATTTTAGGGATTACACAAACCATAAAACCCAAGCTTTGAAATACTTAAAACCACACCAAATAACCCATTCTAAGATCAAAACTCTCAAGACTTTAATCAACATAAAAACAGAGCAAAACCTTGAAATTTCAGCTGGAAACCTTACCTCAAACACAGAATTGAACCCTTCAGTTGTTGCAATCCAATCCTAAACTCCCAAGCCTTAAACCCTCAAACTTCAATCCTAATTTGCTTCAACACTCCAACGGGAGGAGAGAGAGAGATAATCGAGAGTGAGATAGGAAGAGAACCTCTGTTTTGCTCCCTTAACCTTTCTACAGCTAGCCAAACTTAAGCCTATCTAATGGTCAAAATGACCAAAATACCCCTAGGGTCATTAAAACCTCCAAAGCCACCCAAGGGAAAAATTGCCATTTCCCACCTATCATGTTAACCAGAATTAACGCCCTCCAATTCCCGTTACTTCCAATATTCTCAAATAATTATTAAATCATATTCCATTACCCGTTCATTCTCGGTAATGTACTAAGCATCAAATTACCCCCATACTCACCTTGAGCCTGGTAATTAACTTCGTTATAACCAAACCGCTAACTTGCATCCTAGGATCGTCTCATGCCTAATAGCTCGAACATATCCACATAATAATGTGGTCTCACCCATAAATCACAAACATGCACATAAATATACAATTATGCCTTTAATGAGTCAAAATTACGAAAATGCCCTTCTAATAAGAAGTGGGCCCACATGCATGCAATTATCATCATATCATAATATAATTCATATAGTCATGCATAAAATCACATAATTGTATATTAAATCAATTATGGCCCCCTAATCCAGGCATTAAGCCACATTAAGGAATCTGGGACATTACAAGCTCGCTCCTCAACGTTTAGCTCGTGACGTAGGGTCCGGGCATATCTTTCTCTTGCCTTACCACTATCACCAGCTAAGTGTGGTCCCCCACAGATAGTGAGCAAAATACCAGCAACCGGGGCTGGCTGCAGAGGAGACGAGTACTGGCGTACATTGTTGGGAATATATGGCTTTACTCTTTACAAATCAACAATGAATAATGATAATAATGCAATATTCCAAACCCTAGATGTTGATCAGGATTCAAATTCAAAGTATGAATGCAATTCTTGATAATCAAAGAAACACATTCATGATATGAATGTTAATCTTTAATATAAAGAACTAAATGATGATAAGATGAAACTAGATACATTTAATCATCAATACAAACAATGAAAAACATAATAGAATTACAAAATACAAGATTAGGGTTTGAGAGATACAACCTTTGTATCGAGCAACTTGAATATTCAAACTTAGGGAACTTCTAAGGCTTATACACAATAATGATATTGTTGTCCAAAATCTCTATTCTAAGCCTTCCCAATTGCTTGAAGCTTCAACTAAGTAGAATGAGATTTGGGATTGAATAAGCCTTAAAACTCATGTGATTCAAGCAATGCTTGATGAGCTTTTGGAGAAAACCTTGGTCTTAGAAAGCTAGAGAGAGAACGAGGTTAGAGAGAGAGTTGGAAAGTGTGATCAAGGCTTTTCAACTCTAATAACCCATATATATAGTGTAGGCATCATCATTATTCTAAACAATATGATTAAAGCATTTAAAACACATCTTTTGGAGCATTTTACGTAAATTGTACAACCCTAAAAGACCGCCCAGGCGATGTATCGCCTACATGCAGGTGATGTATTGCCTGTCAGGCGATACGTCGCCTACTTGTAGACGATGCATCGTCTGCTAGGGCTTTTGAAGCCCTTCGCATTTTGGCGATGCTATGCCACTTAGGGGGCGACGCATCGCCAGCTTCTCTGATTTTGGACACCTCTAATGGTCCTAAAATTGCTCCAAAAGCTACCAAACTTTTTGAGATTGATTGTTTACCTCATTATATCTCTTTAGACCCATAAAATTCACTTTTAGATACCTTCTACACAATCTCATGTTTTCACTTCTCTTTAAGTGAAAACTGTTAAGTGTTTTGCACCTCAACGTCTAAACATCTTAACCATTATATTTATCAAATCTCAGCATACATGTGTCTACTCGTTGCATTCGTTAGTCCCTTGCTGGGGATTCCCCCTGTTCGTACATATCTCCTTAGATGTCCTTGTCATATAAGGAACTCATTCTCGTCTTTCAGCTGGTTACATTCATTTTTATCATGGTCGTAATCGTTGTGGAAGTGACAAAACTTTGTTGTGTCTCATTTGGAAATGTCCTTCCTGATTAGGGTCGGTCGCCTGAAAGGGACAATGTTATGGGTGGCCTCATACACTTCTTCTCGGTTGTCGACCAGGGTTGTGTAGTCGGTAAACCTTGTTATATTATTTTATAATATAATGTAATATTATATTATATTATAATATAACGTTTTAGATTAAATAAATGTGACAAAGAGTGTCACATATTGTAACATATAATATAGAGTTACAATATTTAGATATATAAGATATATCCAAATAATGCCACATATTTGGTGTTACAAATTTGTAACTTCCAAATATTACTCTTTATTGTGTAAATTTGGTGTTACACAATATTAAGATGAATTTCATAAAGCTATTTGAGAAATGGCTGTTAGAGATATGATTTTAATGCCAATAATATGTTTTGGGGGTTGCAAAATCATTTGGGAGGGTTTGGAACCGTTTGGAAAAACAGCACAAAATTTTGTGCTGAAAATGGTCAGTGGCCGCGGCCAGTGGGACAGAGAGTAGTGGTCACGGCCACTAATGTCTCTGGCCGCGGCCACAGGCCAAAAACTGACCATTTTTTCAGTTTTTTCAATCTTTGTTGAACAGCTCAAAAAACTCAAATAACTCCCAAATCTCATTTTTAATTCCATATTAATCCAATTAAACATTGGTAACAGTCATGGGGGTTGGTGGAATTTGAAATTCAAAGGGTGTCTCTAAACTTTATAAATAGGAGCGTATAGCTCACTTGAAAGACACAACATTTCTATCCATTAGAGCACTTGGCTAGAAACACCGTGAGGCTTGATAATTTCATACAGCATTTCCAATATCTGAGAGAGATCCCTTAGTGCTTGAGTTAGGGGGAAATAAGCTTTTGGACAAAATTTTAAAACCTTGTTCAAGTTGGTGATCCCCAACACTCTTTACTTTGGTTGTGTGAGTGAGAGTTTATTGTTTTTGTTCTTGTTCTTATTTTCTTCTATTGCTTTTCTTTTTTTTTCTTCTTGTTCTATTTACTTGTACTTTTGTTTAAGAGTTGTAATCCTTTTATTTCCTTTGTTCAAACACTTCTAGTTTATTTGTATCTTTTGTAATAGAGTTGTACTTTCTATTTCTATCATCTTACATTTCCTTCTCCTTTTATTTGTATGTTCAGTTATAGAGTTGTAACACTCCTTTTAATCAATCATTATTTATTTGTAATATATTGCATAGAGTTGTATTTTCTTACCATTTCCATTGAGGTAATCTATTTTTTCCTAACATTCAAAAGCTTATCCCTTTGTTTGTTTCAATGGAAGGTGAGACCATCAAAATCATGAATCAAGACCTAGTGAGGTTGGATAGGTTTGATGGGTCCAATTTCACTAGGTGGCAAGACAAGGTGAGATTCCTTTTGACCACTCTCAAAATCGCCTACATTCTAGACTCCACTCTAGAACCTCTCCCAACGCCATCCGACAAGGACACTCCAGTGGAGGTGGAGAAAATAAGGAAGAGGGAGGAGGATAATCTCCTTTGTAGGGGTCATATCCTCAATGCCCTTTCTGATAAGCTCTATGACCTCTACACTGAGACCAAATCAGCCAAGGAGATATGGGATGCACTTGAGAAAAAGTTCAAGGCGGAAGAGGAAGGTACCAAAAAGTTTTTGATATCTCAATACTTTGATTTCAAATTTTTTGGTGATAAACCTATTCTTCCTCAAATTCATGAATTGCAAATAATTGTTAACAAACTGAAAGTTTTAAAGATTGAGCTTCCCGAGGCCTTTCGAGTTGGTGCTATAGTGGCTAAATTACCACCAACTTGGAAGAGCTATAGGAAAAGAATCCTTCATAAAAATGAGGATTATTCTTTGGAGGAAATACAAAAGCATATTCAAATCGAAGAGGAATCGATATGTAGAGATAAACTTGTGGAGGGGTCTAATGGAGAGACTTCCAAAGCAAATGTGGTGTCACAACCAAAACATCCCAAAAACAAAGGGAAAAAGGGTAACGAGAAACCTTTGGGTCCAAAAACCAACCCAAACAAGTTTAAGGGCGAGAAAGGTCCTTGCTTTGTGTGTGGGAAAAAGGGTCACTATGCTAAAGAGTGCATGCATAGAAAAGACCAACAAGGACCTAAGGTGAACGCAACTCAAGAGGAAAACATAGTTGCTACCCTTAGTGAGGTGAATGCGGTCCAAGGCAAGGTGAAAGGGTGGTGGTATGATACATGTTCCACTGTCCATGTCACCTATGACAAATTATTGTTCAAGACCTTTCAAGAGTCAAAGGGCAACCATGAGATTCAAATGGGCAATGAGGGTAAATCCAATGTACTTGGCAAAGGTACCATTGAAGTCTTTTTCACCTCCAGCAAGAAAGTTACATTAGTGAATGTACTTTATGTTCCTGAAATGAGTAGAAACTTGGTAAGTGGTGATTTTCTTGGTAAGTGTAAAAACGACATTTGAGCCGTTTTTGAGTCCGGTAAACTTATACTTACCAAATCAAATGTATTTTTGGTAAAGGGGTACTCTTGTGAGGGTATGGTTAAATTGTGCACCAATGATGCAATTTTCAATGTTATCAATAAAAATGCTAATTCTGCCTATATTGTTGAGTATGATTCTTTATTTTTGTGGCATCTTAGACTATCGCATATAGGTTTTTCTACCATGAAAAGAGTAGTAAAATGTGGTATGATTGCATGCAATATTAAAAACTATGGTAAATGTGAAACATGTGTTAAGGCGAAAATGATTAAGAAACCATTTCCTAGTGTAGAAAGATCATCTAATTTACTAGATTTAATCCATAGCGATCTTTGTGAATTAAATGGTGTTTTAACTAGAGGTGGTAAAAGGTATTTTCTTACTTTTATAGATGATTTTAGTAGATATACCTATGTGTTTCTTTTAAAGCATAAAGATGAAACTTTTGATGCTTTTAAATTGTATAAATTAGAAGTTGAAAATCAACTAAATAAAAAGATTAAGGTGCTAAGAAGTGATAGAAGAGGAGAGTACTTCTCTAATGAATTCAATACATTTTGTGAAGAAAATGGTATAATTCATGAGTGCATTGCACCTTATACACCACAACACAATGGTGTTGCCGAAAGGAAAAATAGGAATTATCTAGAGATGATAAATTCTATGTTGGTGTTTTCTAAGTTGAACTTCAACTTATGGGGTGAAGCGCTTTTAATTGCTTGTCACATTCTTAATCGAATACCGATGAAGAAAAATGAGATATCTCCATATGAGTTATGGAAAGGAAGAAAACCCAACATAGGGTACTTCAAAGTGTGGGGGTGTCTTATATATTGCAAGAAAAACGAACCTAATAGAACAAAGTTAGGTTCAAGAGCCATAAAGTGTGCTTTTGTTGGTTATGCCAACAATAGTAAATCTTATAGGCTATTAGACTTAATATTGTGATTGAATCTAGAGAAGTTGAATTTTTTGAGAATATGCTATGTGACAACAATTCTCAAGCTTCAACATCTCTAAAGGAGAATTTGTTATATGAGAACAATTCTCAAGCTTCTACATCCAAAGTTGATTCTCAAGAGGAGAATTCTCAAAAGGATGTAAAGCAACCCTTTGAACCTAGAAGAAGTCAAAGGCTTAAATATCATAAAAGTCTAGTAGTGGATGAGATAGATTCTCAACGAATTTCATTCTACATGGTAAAAGGAAATAGAGAGGAAGTTATTAGGAAAATTCATATTGTACTTCTCATTGAGGATGATCCTAAGACTTATAGAGAAGATATGCAATTGAGAGATAGTGCATTTTGGAAAGAAGCCATCAATGATAAGATGGATTCCATTCTTTCCAATAACACTTGGGAATTGGTAGACCTCCCACCGGGGTCTAAGCCAATTGGGTGTAAGTGGATATTTAGGAGAAAATACCACACTGACGGCACTATCCAAACCTTTAAAGCTAGATTAGTAGCTAAAGGGTTTAGGCAAAAAGAGGGTATCGATTATTTCGATACTTATGTGTCTGTTGCAAGAACAACTTCTATAAGAATTTTGTTCGCTTTAGCATCTATACACAACTTATATGTTCATCAAATGGATGTCAAAACGACATTCCTTAATGGTGACCTCAATGAGAAGGTCTATATGGAACAACCCGAAGGGTTTGTCCTGCCAAAATATAAACATAAAGTTTGTAGACTTGTAAAATCCTTATATGGATTGAAACAAGCTCCTAAGCAATGGCATGAGAAATTTGATCAAGCCATCATGTCTAATGGGTTTAGACATAACAATGGAGACAAGTGTTTGTATTCCAAAATTTGTAAGGGATATGTGATCATTGTTTGCTTATATGTGGATTACATGCTTATTCTAAGTAATAGCATGAAAAGGATAGAAGAAACGAAGATGTTTCTATCATCAACCTTCAAGATGAAAGATCTTGGAGAAGTTGACACCATATTTGGTATCAAAGTAAAGAAACATAGTGGGGGTTTCGCGTTAGGGCAAGCCCACTATGTTGAGAAAGAATTGAACAAATTTAACCATCTCAAGGTTAAAGATGCCAATACTCCATTCAATCATAGTGTAAAACTAGAGAAGAATGAAGGAAGAGCGGTGGCTCAATTGGAGTACGCTAGTGCTATAGGGAGTCTAATGTACGCTGCCCAATGTACTAGACCTGATATAGCATTTGCGGTAAGTAAACTTAGTAGGTTTACAAGTAATCCAAGTGTGGATCACTGGAAGGCAATTGGAAGAGTCCTAGGTTATCTCAAGAAAACCAAAGGACTAAGCCTTCACTGCTCCAAATTTCCTTCAATTTTAGAAGGATATACAGATGCAAGTTAGATATCCAATCTTGGAGACAATTTATCCACAGCTGGTTGGGTATTTACACTTGGTGGAGGTGCAATTTCTTGGGGTTCCAAGAAACAAACCTGTATATCTCATTCCACTATGGAAGCAGAGTTCATAGCTCTAGCTGCTACCGGCAAAGGGGCCGAATGGTTAAGGGGTCTGTTGATAGAGATTCCCCTAATCAAAGAGAATATATCTACTATATTGATGCATTGTGATAGCCAAGCGACATTGGTTAGAGCATACAGCGGAGTGTATAATGGGAAGTCTAGGCATATTAGTCTAAGACATGGATATGTAAGAGAATTGATTTAAAGAGGAGTCATCTCAATATCCTATGTGAGAACAAGTGAAAATCTAGCAGATCCTTTCACTAAGCCACTAACGAGGGATTTAGTGGCTGCATCATCTCGAGGGATGAGACTTAAACTCCCTAAAGAGATTCACGATTGATGGTAACCTTTCTTAACACTAGTTATTCAATTAGTGTTAGGTTTAATAAGTAACAACAAATCAATCAAGTGAATATTAGTTGTACTCAAAACAAGTCCCATCTGAGAAATTGAGTACTTGTGTGTTACCAAGTTGAGGGTTAAAACCGAAAGGTTTTTTAAAAGAATTCAGTCTTGTGAAGACAAGTATTTTTGGTAACAAAATACTATAAGAATTCTACCTATAAGGACCTAGGGGTGGTGCCGCCTCTCATGAGAATTGGGAGTATTCTCAAGAACGTCCACGAATGGAAAGTGCACATGGCCATTAACGGTGCAAAGTGAGACATAAAGGTCTCAAGTGAACATCGCAAAGGTGTGTGTGTCATCACTGATTTGTTATCATGAAAAGATGGTTCAATGCCTAGTGCAACCAAATTTTCGACAAATATTGTGATAATTACACTATAGTAAAGTTCAAGTTGAAAAACACTTTGCTTTATGCACTAATGCAATGACTCCTATAAGAGAGAGTTCTTATTTAATCAAGTGGGGGATATGTTATATTTTAAAATATAATGATTGATTAAATAAGTGTTACAATAGATAACTATTTAATCTAGTGGGGGAATGTTATATTATTTTATAATATAATGTAATATTATATTATATTATAATAAATGTTTTAGATTAAATAAATGTGACAAAGAGTGTCACATATTGTAACATATAATAGAGAGTTACAATATTTAGATATATAAGATATATCCAAATAATGTAACATATTTGGTGTTACAAATTTGTAACTTCCAAATATTACCCTTTATTGTGTAAATTTGGTGTTACACAATATTGAGATGAATTTCATAAAGCCATTTGAGAAATGTCTGTTAGAGATATGATTTTAACCCCAATAATATGTTTTGGGGGTTACAAAATCATTTGGGAGGGTTTGGAACCGTTTGGAAAAACAGCACAAAATTTTGTGCTAAAAATGGTCAGTGGCCGCGGCCAGTGGGACAGAGAGTAGTGGCCGCAGCCACTAATGTCTCTGGCCGCGGCCATAGGCCAAAAGCTGACCATTTTTTCAATCTTTGTTGAACGGCTCAAAAAACCCAAATAACTCCCAAATTTCATTTTTAATTCCATATTAATCCAATTAAACATTGGTAACAGCCATGGGGGTTGGTGGAATTTGAAATTCAAAGGGTGTCTCTAAACTCTATAAATGGGAGCCTATAGCTCACTTGAAAGACACAACATTTCTATCCATTAGAGCACTTGGCTAGAAACACCTTGAGGCTTGATAATTCCATAAAGCATTTCCAATATCTGAGAGAGATCCCTTAGTGCTTGAGTTTGGGGGAAATAAGCTTTTGGACAAAGGTTTCAAACCTTGTTCAAGTTGGTGATCCCCAACACTCTTCACTTTGGTTGTGTGAGTGAGAGTTTATTGTTTTTGTTTTTGTTCTTGTTCTTGTTCTTGTTCTTGTTCTTATTTTCTTCTATTGCTTTTTTTTTTTTCTTCTTGTTTTATTTACTTATACTTTTGTTTAAGAGTTGTAATCCTTTTATTTCCTTTGTTCAAACACTTTTAGTTTATTTGTATCTTTTGTAATAGAGTTGTACTTTCTATTTCTATCATCTTACATCTCCTTCTCCTTTTATTTGTATTTTCAGTTATAGAGTTGCAACACTCCTTTTAATCAATCATTATTTATTTGTAATATATTGCATAGAGTTGTATTTTCTTACCATTTCCATTGAGGCAATCTATTTTTTCCTAATAAACCTTGGCTCGTACCTATTTTTCTTAGGGTGCTTGTTATTAGACGTCGTATTCTCAGTGTTTGCCCTTTTCCCTCTGTTTTGTTATTATTTTTGCCTTTATTATTGTTGGGTTTTCTAGACCCACTAGCAGCCTTGGTCGACTCTTCCTTTTTTCCCTGGTCGGCCTTTGGAGACTTTCCTTCATTGGCGATAGCCTCCTCCAACTTTATGTATTTGTCTGCTCGATCCAAGAATTCTTGAGTACTTTTGACTCCATTTTTTCTTAGGCTACTCCAGAGTGGAGATTGGCGTTGCACCCTTGTGGTAATGACCATCATATTTCCCTCATCTCTAATTGATTTGGCCCAAGCAGCTGCTCGCATGAACCTCTGGATGTACTCTTTTATTGGTTCTCCTTTTTTTTGCCTTATATCGACCAGTTGGTTGGCCTTTGTTGGATGTATCCGAGCAGCATAAAATTGTCCATAAAATTCCTTTACGAACATTTCCTATGAAACTATGCTGGCAGGTGGAAATTTAAAGTACCACCCCTGAGAAACATCAGATAAACTAACAGGAAAGATCCTGCATCGAGCATCTTTGGACACTTTCTGGATGTCCATCTGTATCTCAAATTTGTTCACATTAGATACTGGGTCTTCTTTTCCAATTTAGTTGGGCAGCACTGGAATTTTGAACTTGCTTGGGATTTTGGCCATATCAATTATATTGATGAATGGGGTGCCCTTTCTCCGGTCGTAATCTATATGGGAAGTTTTATTCCTGACCAGCTGTTGTACTGCCTAGTTTAGAGCGTCTATTTTAGCCTGAACAACAACTGGTATAGCAGGGGCAAGAGCAACCACAACAGGTAGGACATGCTCGTCGTGTCTTTCTCTTCAGTCATTGAGTATATCCCTTAAATCCTTATCTCTTCATCTCTGCTCGCTTGCTCCTAGCCGATTAAAGACGTTAGGTTGTCTGGGCTGCCCCCTGCATTCTGGCTTGCTGGTCGATTGTCCATTGGAGGAGGATTTTGCTGCCTGAACCTTTTCTCTTGTTGCTGACCAACATTTCTTCTATGATAACCGGAGTCCCCTTCATTATAATTATGGTCGTTTCTGAACTGCGACATGTGGGTACGCGACCTGCTATATGCATTATCCCCCTCTCTTCTCCCCAAATCATCTCGGTAAACAGGAGGAGTCACGCTAGATTTGGGTCCCGGGATATTGTCCTATTGTGGGGGATCCTAGACTGCAGAGCCTAAGTCTGATTGCCTCCTGATTTCTAAGGGAACATGTCCTTGTCAGGTAAGACTACTTGTCTTTTACAAGATGTCTAGGGCTTCTAGGACGTTGTTCGTCTCTATCCTGCCTGTGTTGCTATTCACTACCTTATCCAGCATGAGAGGGCTGACGCTACTCGTTATATCTACCAGGATTTTTAGGTTGTCTTTCCTGCTGGGCAGCTTGGTGTTATTCCAACTGCTGTGGATTTCTCGGGTTTTGTGGGTTTAGAGGATATTGGCAATGCTCTAATCGTGGGTTTTGAGGAAGATGAGGATTCTGTGGTAAGTCCTGCTGGGGGTTTTGTGCAGGTGGCAGTCCTCAAGCCAATTGTATAACCGCTTCTAAGGCCACCATCACGTCTCTTTGTCGACGATCCATGTCCTCATGTCCCTTGTTTAATTCTCGCCATTGTCGGTCGAGCTCGATCTGTTGCATCACCATTGTCTCGACCACGTTCTCTTGGTTAGCTTATAAGGTGGCTAACTCGTCCTGCAACATTCCCAAGGCTGTCCGCAGGGTTCCAGCGTCCATCTTCTCCTCTTCCTCTTCCAGTTCCACATGTGGTTCCTCCTCCATCACGCCTGGTGAAGGAGGTAGATTTTGTGGATTCTCCAAAGTATGTTCATCTTGACCCGTCTTCCTAGTGTTCTTAGCCTTTTTTTTATCTTGATATCCTTGAGTTCATCTCTCAATGAAGGTACCAAAATGTTGACCCTAGATTTGGTCAACGACATGGAGTCACGAAAACGATGTACAAAGTATGAGTTGAACAAAATAAGACAAACGACACCAAGATTTTATAGTGGTTCGGCCCCGATGATCGGTAATGACCTACGTCCACTTAGTATTTTTATTAATGTAAAGACTCCAAAACCTGCGTTCAGCGAACTAGGGCTCACTGAGTCTCTCAAGCTCTGAAGATGGATACAAAGATCATGTATATAAGCACTTTAGTTCTCTCTGAGTACAAATTATAGCGTATCCCAAAAATGAATCATATGAGTCCTATTTATAGGCTCATGGATGTACATATGTCATGGGTCGTCCTTAACTTGCGTTACAAGCATAATAAAATAATAATTTAAATAATATTGTTTACATTTAAATTAGAAAATATCTCTGAAATATCTAACTTATAACCACATTTGAGCGTTTGTCTCGGTCCCACGAGCAGTTTTGGTCGCATGTTTATGTCCATCTTCTTTTCCTGCTGCTCATCATATTCATTGCGTCTAACGAGCAGCACAGTTTCTTCTGATAACCTGGTCGTAGGTCGACCAGACCTTCATTAATGATCGATCACGTGTTGTTCACATGCCTTTTTAATGTGCCACATCATCATGCTAATATAAGGGAAACATATAATAACTTTTTTAAACATAAATGATAATCTTTTTAATAAAAATTAAGGTTATGTATTATATATTATTATAATAATTATATTTTATAATATTTAAATATATATTAATATATTGTATTAAATATTATTATAATATTTGAATTCATATTAATATAATTATTAAAAAATTAGGATTACACATTATCATCATAATAATAATATTTCATAATACTTAAATTTATATTAATATAATTATTATATATATAGTCTTATACTAAATATTATAATAATAATATTTTATAATATTTGAGTGTATATTAATATAACTAATAAATATCTATTTTTAGTTAGTTTTAATGATATATTCTGTTAAATATTTAGAATATTCTGTTAAAGTTGATAACTCTTGAATAAAGAGTTATTTCTTGTGCTTTTGAACTTATAAATGTGGAAAAATCGAGGGTGGTGTTAGTTTATTATTAACTATTGTAACTAACTTTTGTGTTTTTATGATCTTAGTTAGTTTAATTGTTTTTGTAGTTTTTAAGAGCTAATGGGTTGAAAACAATAGTTTCGTGGATAGATATTTGTACAAAGAATGAAACTAGAATTGTGAAATTATCTAAGCTAAATTTGGATGCTGAAATAGCAAGTTTGTGGTAGCAAAGCAGATTTTGCTGATTGATTAGATTGCAATTGGAAATTTATGTGTGCTTGGCAATTCATTAAGCGAGTTGGATTAATGGCTGAGGTGGCAAGTACATAGGGCATGAGTCAATTTGGAAGCAATTATCAGAGAAGAGAAAGAAAGAAGCCCACGTGTGAATCAAATGAGGGGAAATTTTGTACTTAGATGACTAAATTGGGAAACCTAGAGGTACAAGGGGAGGGCCATCCGCACAAGAGAGGAGTCTGCCATTTTTGGGAGAAAAGAAGAAAAATGACAGAAAAGAAAAACCAAAGAAACAAGGAGGAAGAAGAGGAGAAAGAAGAAAAGAACATTCATCATCAATTTGATTTGCTGTCTTCTCTTGTTTCTAAACTTCATCTTGTATTTTCTATTCTAATTTCTACTTTGATACTCGTGCGCATAATTGAAAGTGTATTTATGCCCTTTAAATAGCTATGAACTAACTTTTGTGGCTTGAATTGTTGATGAACCCTATGTCATAATGTAGTAATTTCTTGCACTTTATTTTAGTGAAATCTCTCTTGTTCATTCAAATGTGTTTTATGTTAAGTTCTTGTTGTTGTTTGGCCATCAATGACAAGATGTTTAGTTATGTTTGATGCTGGAATGATTAAATATAATGGAAAGAACTTGGATGACACAAGTTCATAATCTGTGTTAGGTTATGTTAGTGAATAACATGGGGTTGTGTTATTTGCCTTGTGTAATTTTTTAGAATTGAACCTTGAAATTGTATTCTTAAATCTGTTTTGACAGGAATATGTTTAATTTGGTAAAAAAAATTAATATCACAGAATTTGGGAAAGTTTTATGAGTTTTTATTGATTTCTTGTTAACCTGAGAGTTTTGCTAAAATATTGGTGTCGCAATCTATTCAGTATAATTGACATAGGGAGATTTAATAATTCAAGTCAATTCTACAATCCACATTTTTCTTTCTAAATAATTTGTTTAGTTCAGTTTTATTTTCAATATTTTCATCTTTTTAATATTTAGTTTAGCTTACAAACAACTCATTTAATTGTTAATACATTTAAGTTGTTTAGTAATTGTTTTGTCTATTTTTCTATTTTACAATCCCTGTGAAGACGATTTACTTATCACTGTATTACTTCTATGATTACGTGTACTTGCGTATTTAAATCAGCTAAATTTTCATAACAAAAGCTAACAAAACAAACAGTTAAAACTAAAAAAAATTCATTATCTACACACTTTTTTTATAGAAGAAATATATAGTTTGACTTGGTAAAAGTGGCAGTTTAGTATAAAATTAAATGATTAACAAATCCAAAAGATTAACTGTTATTAAAAAATAATGTTCAAAGAAAATAGTTCCATTTCAGTTGTACTCTACCAGTTGCACTCCTTATAAAGTAATAAGTAAACAAATTCAATGTCGTATGTCCTTTTATATATTCTTTCCCTTAAATAAAAATATCATCATCATAGAAGCTATTAGCCTCCACTTGCCACTGATTAAGTACTAATTAATTAAGTCATTTAAAATAAAATATGGCTTAATTTGCTTTGATTCATCAACTTTAATTCTGTGTTGAGATCAAAGACCCAAGAATTCTTCATTATATAAATATAAATTAACAACATAGAAAATTTGAATAGGTCTACCTGAGTATGACTACGATTATGATTATGTATATATTAATTTATAATGGTACCAATTGTTTAGGTATATGATAATTCATTTTATATATAAATATATATTAGAAAGAAAAAAAAAAACAGAATAGTCTTTATTGATACGTATGGCTTGGGTAGGGGTTCAGGAATGGATCTTTTGACTTATCATCAATGGATTGGACAATGGTCCATTATTTATTTAGCCTGTGACCATTTTAATTTTTTTAATGGAATATATATAGTGTGCTTGAGAATTTATGGTACATCATCTTCAATTATGAATTCCAATTCTTCTATTCAAGATTTTGGATGGTCAATGACTTGATATAATCACAACATTGCAGAAAGTCATCGATAATCTATATTTATATATGCGTGTACACATAAATTCAAAAAGAAAAAACTTCAAAGTCAAGGTTTTATGTAGACTTGACTAGTTCATTTGATCAACTCTAAATTTTGAATACATATTGTAACATTCCTTAATAATAATAATAATAATAATAATAATAATGATCGTTATATTTTTTACTTTTGCACCTTTAACACATCACAGAAAGTGCAGTGCATATATAAACTAATATTATTGAAAAGTTCTTACTAAATTTTCCTTGGATTCAATTTCTAGAGTATGAAAATATTACAAGGAGAACTCAATAATTTAATGTCCAACTAATGAATATTCAATATCCTAGTGAGAACCCACCAATTTCTTTATTTTTAAAAGGGTTTATATTTTTTTGGACCATGTGTTTTGTCTCATTACCTGTTTGAACTCTGTGTTTTGACAAATTACTTTTTGAACCCTATGTTTTGTAAAATGATTCAAATAGAACCCTAAACTCGATTTTAGTCAAAGTTTTTCAAATGAAATCACAAATAATTTACCAAACTAACAATTCAGAACAAAAATAAAATCATTCAGCATAAAAACTGTGTCGTTATATTCAATTTTTTCTTTATTAAAATTGAGTTTAGAGGTCTATTTAAATAATTTTACAAAATATAAGGTCCAAAAATAAATTTTTTAAAACACAGAGTCTAAACAAATAATCGGAAAAAACACAGGTTCAAAAATGAATAAACCCTTCTTAAAAACGTCAAGACTTTTAGAAGGCAGCAGCGTCTTCATTAGGACCTATTTGTTAAGCCTGCTATGGCCCATAGTTGGTGGACTATTTTGGGCTGATTTATGTCAATTGAAAAAAATGGTAATTTGTATTACATATCTAAGGTTTAAAAAAAATATTAAAAATATAGAATATGTAAAAAAAAATTATAAGAATATGGAGTGACATAATCATAAATATAGAGTTTTTTTTTTTTTTTGTAAACAACATTTACATGTTAAATGAAAATTTGTAATATGCCATTACAGAACTGTAATAAACTGTTATCCATATTTTTGTAATTTTTATAAAATTCTGTATTTTTTAAATTTCTAATGTGTAATTTATCCAAAAATATATAAATAAATAATCCAAGAGAATAGTCAACATAAAGAGTTTATTTAACTCCGTGAAGGTTCATCACACAAGTTTTGTCAATGTTCTTTTTTTTTTTTTGGATTTTCACAAATACAACTTTTTTCTTTTAATAATCAATCCTATGGAAACTAGAAAACTACACTATTTTTTTATAAGGATTTTGAATTCTTAGTAAACCACATATACATAAAAATTAATTTTTTTTTTTACAAATTGTAGTAGTAAAAATCATTAGGACTTTAAAAGTGGTTATGGATCGTAGTTACTACATTTTGCAAATGTTTTCTGATTTCAAAACGTTTTCCTAAGTTGTGTTAAAATATAACAAAATTTTCAAAAGAATAAAAAATAAGGTAATGCATTTTGATAAACAAACTATTTTATCATAAAAATTAGGGAATTTAAAAAAAAAATATGGCTTCTATACCATCAATATGCAAAAATATAAGAATTATACTTTTCTTAATTTGTATGGAAAAAATTATTAAAGACAAAATTAAAGTATGAGAAACACAATTAATAGCTAACTAAAATATAGAAATGCTACATTTTTTATCATAGTTATATTTTCTTTGATATTGAATGTGATTTTGTTTTTTTTTTTTCAATTTTTTATTTTTCTTTCATTTTTTAATTATTTTTTCAGTTGTTTTTTCTTCCATTTTTTCCTTTTTCTTTTTTTTTTCATCCAATTTTTTCCTTTAGCTTTTTTTCTCTTTCAATTTTTCCGTTCTCCTTCTTCTTCTTCTACTTTATTTTTATTAATTCATCTATTTTTTTATTTCATTTGTATTGTTTTTTTTCATATTTTTTCTTTTTTTTTTTTTTCATTTTTTCCTTCTATTTTTTCTTCATTTTATTATTTATTATTTTCTCCTCCCATTTTTTTTTCTTTTTTCACACATATGAGCTTTTTTTTTCTTCCATTTTTTTTTCATTTTTTCTACAATTTTTTTCTTTCTATTTTTCCATTATTTTTCTTCTTCTTCTTTTCATTTTTATTCATTTATCTATTTTTTTCCTTCATCATTTCTTTTGTTTTATTTTTTTCATATTCTTTTTGTTTTCTTTCCTAAGTTTTTTTTTCT